>NW_027944127.1:0-12559 GCF_054177405.1 Leptonychotes weddellii | reverse complement strand
TTCTGCATGGAGCACTGGGTGTTACGCACAAACAATGAATCATGGAACACTACATCAAAAAATAATGATGTAATGTATGCTGATTAACATAATAAAAAAATTTTTTTTAAAAAGAATCATAGTGAGGAAGGATGCTGGAGCCAAATATTGCTGGTGTCTTCAATTTTGGCTCTACCTCTTACACAGGCAAGTAATTTACCTCTCCAGGTATTAGTTTTCCCACATGCAAAATTGTAATAAAAATATTTCCTTTACAAGGTTTGCTTCTACTCCTTCTCTTCCACCTAGTCCCATCCCCATCCTGACACTTCCAGCCTTATCAAGTTCCTAGAGGTATAGCAAGATACTACTTGAAAAATTATTTTAAACATATTTATAGAGTCTACTGCTAGGCACCATGGTAAAGGTTGAATCACTGAAAGATAATTTAATGTCAAAATTTTAAAACAGAATATGCATGAGGAGATCTGGCCTTTTCTGACCTAACACTCAAAATAACACAGCATCACTTCTGCCACGTTCTATTGGTTACAACCCAGTCACTAAGGCCAGCCCAGATTTGAGGAGAGAAGATGCATACTTCACTGTTTGATGGAAGAAGAACAAAAATATGTGGACATGTTTTAAAACATGTATGTAGGCAAACTACTCTTAAAAGATTTGAAAGAAAGAAAGACAGGGAGAGAAAGAGACAAAGAGAGAGAGAAGGGAAGGAAGAGAAAAAGATGTGCGAGACCTCTACACAGAAAACTACAAAATGTTATCAAGTTTCATAAACTGGAGAACTTATTATTGTAAAGATATTAATCCTCCTCATTTTTTTAAGATTTAATAAAATCCTGATCAAAATCCCAGCAGGCAAAAATAAATCAATATAATTGACCCTACTAACAGACTAAAAGTGAAAAACCACATGATTATCTCATTAATAAAATCCAACATCTATTCCTGATTTTAAAATAAAAACAACTCAGATAATTAGGAATAGAAGAGAATCTTCACAACCTGATAAAAGACATCTACAAAATACTTAAAGCTAACATCTTACTTAATGGTGAAAGACTAAATGCTTTCCTCCTAACATCAAGAACAGAGAAAGGATGTCCATACTCACTGCTTCTGTTCAAAACTGTAGTGGGGAATCTAGCCAGTGCAATGAGGCAAGAAAAAGAAATATAAGGCATCCAGATTGCAAAGGAAGAAGTAAAACTCTTTGTATTGTAGACTACATGCTTATCTATGTAGAAAATCCCAAGAAATCTACAGAAAAGTTATCAGAACTAATAAGTGTTTAGCAATATTACAGGGAAAAAAGAGCAATATATAAAATGAATTATATTTCTAATATACTAGAAATAAACAAGTTGAAATTATAATTAACAAAAATACCACTTACAGTAACATCAAAAATATAAAATAATTAGGGGTAAACCTGTGAAAGGGTGTATAAGACTTGTACATGGAAAATGACAAAGTATTGCTAAAATACACTCAGGGATACATAAATAAATGGATACGTATACCATGTTTATGGATTAGAAGACTCATTTTGTTCAGATGTCAATTCTCCCTAAATTGATCTACAGATTCAACATAATCACAATTGCATTATGATTCTAGAAAGTTGTGTTGTTTTTTTTTTTTTTTTTGCTATTCTAGGTCCTTTTCCACATGGTTTTTTGAGTAAGCTTGTTAATTTCCAGCAAAAAAAAAAAAACACTTTGGAAAAAAAAAAACAATGTAGACTCAGGAGTTATTAAAAAGCTACAGTAGTGGTGCCTGGGTGGCTCAGTCGGTTAAGCGTCTGCCTTCGGCCCAGGTCATGATTCCAGGGTCCTGGGATCGAGCCCCACGTTGGGCTCCCTGCCAAGCAGGCAGCCTGCTTCTCCCTCTCCCTCTATCTGCCACTCCCCCTGCTTGTACTCTCTCTTTCTCTCTAACAAAAAATAAATAAAAAATCTTTAAAAAAAATAGCTACAGTAATCAAGAGTCTGATATTGATGTCAAGAGACAAACTGCATAATCACTGGTACAAAAAATCAATTTTGATCCATATCCCACACCATACACAAATATTACCTCAAACGAATAGTAGACCTAAATGTTAAACTGAAACTACAAAAGTTATAGAAGAAAATCTTTGTGACTTTGCATTGGAGAAATATTTCTTAGATACAGCACTGAAAGTATGATTGATAATAGAAAAAAATGATAAATTGCACTTCACAAAAATTAAGAAGTTTTGCTCTTGAAAAGACATCGTTAAGAGAATAATAGGCCACAAATAAGGAAAAATAATTGCAAAGCCTATATCTGATAAGGCCTTGAACCACAATATATAAAGAATTCTCAAAACTCAAAAATAAACCAATAAAAACTAGACAAAATATTTGTTTGAAAAGACATTTTACCAAATAAGATATATAGATGGCAGATAAGCACATGAAAAGATACTCAGTATCACTGATCATTAGGAAAATGCAAATTAAAATCACTTCACATTATTAGAATGCCTAAAATTAAAAATACTGACCATGCCAAGTTCTGGTGAGGATGTCAAGCAGTTGAAATTCTCCTACATTGTTGGTGGAGATATAAAATGGCTAACCACTTCAGAAAACAGTTTCACAGTTTCCTAAAAAGTTCAGCATACACTTACTAATCACCTAACCATTCTACTCTCAGGCATTTACTCAAGAAAAATAAAAGCGTTTGTCCATGCAAAGACTTGCCAATGAACATTCTTAGTAACTTTATTTATAATAGCCAAAAACTGGAAACAATTCAAATGTCCACCAACAGGTGAATAGATAAATCCATATAATGGAATTCTATTCATCAATAAAAAGGGATGAACTATTGATAAACAACAACAGAATGGATGAATCTTAAAATAAATATGCTGAATGAAAGAAGACCAAGAAAAAGTATATACTGTGTGATTCCATTTTTTGTATAAAATTCTAGAAAATGCAAACAAATCTATATCATCTATAGTATCAGTGGATGTCTGCAGATGGAGGTTCTGAGGGGGATGGGATGGAGGGACTGTAAAGGGGTACAAGGAAAGTTTGGGGGTAATGAATATGTTCATTATCTTGATTGTAGTAATGGTTTCACAGGTGTTTTATTATGTCAGGACTTACAAATTACACTTTAAATATGTGCAGTTTATTATATGTTAATTATATCTCAATAAAGCTGTTACAAAATTCCAATAGTTTTTTTTAGAAAATCAAAGGTTGTTTCCAAAACTTCTATAAAAAGTGCAAAGTGTCATGTATAGATCAGATAATTTTGAAGAATAAAATTGGAGGATATACTACCAGATATCAAGACTTATTACATAGCTCATTAATTAAGAAAGTATGATCACGTCACAGGGATAGAGATATAGACTAATGGAATAGATTAGGGAGTTGACCTACATGGTCATCTGATTTATGAGAAATGTAACACTATATGCCAGGGGGTGAAAATTTGTCTTTTTAATAAATGGTGCTACATCAATTGGATATTCAGAGAGAATAGAATAAATCTTGACTCCTAGCTTATACCATACACTAAAAACAACTCCAGGTGGATTGTAGATCTCAGTGTGAAAGACAAAACATCTAGAAGATAAAGTAGAAGATATCCTCATCACCTTGAGGGCAGGCAAATATTTCTTAAATGAGGCACAAAAAGCACTAACCACAAAGGAAGAGACAGATAAATTGGATTACATTAAAATTAAAACTTCTGTTCATCAACATATCCTATTTAAAACAATGAAAAGGCAACCAAAAGAGTATACTATATATATATATGTATATATATGTGTGTGTGTGTGTATATGCATAAACTCTAAAATCACTTATATCCTACATATCAATAAGAATAAGACAGTTAATTTGTTTTTTAAATGGGCAAAAGACAAACAGAAACTCTACAAAGAAGGGTATCCCAATGGCCAATGGACATTTCCAAAGGTGATTAACTGCTTTAGTCAACAGGAAAATGCTGATTAAAATAAAAGTGAGATATCATAACACAGCTACAATAATGACAAAAATTTTAGTAAGTGACAATACCAAATACTGGCAAAGTTATAGAACTGGAACTCTCACGTATTGCTGATGGGAATGTAAATTGGTACAAACATTTTGGAATACTCTTTTGGAAGTATCTAAATTCAAACATATAAGTGCATTATGTAGGAACCTACAATTCCACTACTAGTGATAAATTCAATAGAAATACATTATTAGTGGGTGTCTGGGTGGCTCAGTAGGTTAAGCGACTGCCTTCGGCTCAGGTCATGATCCTGGAGTCCCGGGATGGAGTCCCACATCGGGCTCCCTGCTCAGCAGGGAGTCTGCTCTCCCTCTGACCCTCCCCCCTCTCATGCTCTCTCTATCTCATTCTCTCTCTCAAATAAATAAATAAAATCTTTAAAAAAAAAGAAATACATTATTAGTGAGAATATAACTGGTAGAGGCCTAAAGAGAACAATTGGGCAGTATCAAGTGAAATCCAACAAATCTACCTCACAGAAATTTTTATACAAGTACCAAAACCAATCCATCTATATAGATGTTTGATACAGTAATATCTGTAATGGTAAAAATGAGAAATAACCTGAATATTATCAATTAGTAGGTGGTTAATTAGAAGATCCATGAAAATTACTTAAGAGTTAAAAAGAATGATGTAGACCTATATGTACTGGTTGGAAAGATAACCCAGACACAGTTTCAAATAAAAGATTTTGCAGAGCAATATACATGACATGATTGTTTATTAACAGAATATGCAATTTTAATTTAAAATGTTTTAAGAGTACATCTATGCAAATGCAGGGAAAGCGGTCTGGAAAGATAGACACAAATGGTTAACAGTGGATATCTTTAAAAACTAGAATTGGATGTGGGGAAGGCTGAAAAGTGTTACAGACAAAATTTAAACAACAAAAATATTTTCAAGAATTGCTTGCATGTTTTTTTAAAAGACTAATTTTTCTCATCACCAGGAAGTCCCAGATGAAGAAGTAGTGAAATATAAGCATCATTAAAGTCCAAATGAAAGCTGCCTGCTGCATGAGGAGGAAGGGGATAAGATTTGGATGTGAGCCACATGGTTCACCTTAGAGAAAACATAGTAAAAACAATGGCTCCACCCCCCACCAAGGTAAGAAAAACCTCTTCATGGGGAACCAGGAACAGTTCCAGCTTTTGCAGAGTCTGCTCTTAATTCTTTTTTAAGAAAAATAATACCCAACAGGAGACATGAAGAAGACAACTGGATATACAAATCTGGAGCTTTCTGGCTAACTCTCTGTAGAGTCCAGCTGGAAAAAGCCCATTATTTTCCCACTTAGCCATTTCCAATGTGGGCAAATAATGTTTTCTTACCACTCAATAGCTTATAGGGCCAAGTGTATTTATATCTAGCACCCTATTTGGTTCTCTAGTTTTACCAGTATTTTGAAAATCACTTACAGCTTCATTTTGGAAAAAAGACAAGAACAGAAATTCAACAAAATATTCTTTCTGTAGGAGTACTTAAGGCCCATGAACTTATATAAAAGTCTTGGAGCTTAAATTATTGCAGGTGAAGAAAATTCTGTCCTTGGTGATCAATGTCTCATTTTCTACCGACCACAAACTCCTTTCTATTTCACCTGCTTCCTACAACGCATTGTTGGACAAGAAAAAAAAGGCTTATAAAATATTTAAGAAATTCTAAGAAATTTTCACTCAAAAAAACTGAGTTAATCCCTAGATATTACCAGCTGGTTAACCTATCCTTAACTTCCATGATGTTACTTACTGCTGAAAAGACAATGCCCCCAAAAGGGGGAGCCCAAAATATGGCTTATTGTAAAAAAAGTTTAAATTCTAAACATTTGAGATGTTACAAAACCATGCCGTGGATGCTCTGTGCTTGCAGTTTTCTGTTACGTTAATGGATTTTTATTCATGTCATTTGATGGGATAAATGGTAAAACCAGGTCACAGCACCAGGAAAAGGAAATAAAAACTGAGAAATAACACAGAGTTTATTGAATTTGAGGGAGGTACACACCAAGAGCAGAGTCACCTGGAAATGCCACAATGATACCACCACCAGCCACTACAGAGCTGGATACAGAACTTGCAGCTCTAAACAAAGATTCTTATCACCTCATCAGGATATAGCCAGCCCACCCTGGTGAGCCCAATCTGCTTTCCTCATTACTGAACATGGAAGAGAGATGCCATCATGAAAAGTTCATGTCATTTGGATCTCCCTTTACTGCACAAATCTCAAAATCCAGCCCAAACCTGCCATGGTCTGGAGCCAGCAAACATTATGTCCTACCATCAATATTATAAAATGGGGTAATTTTTCATGATCTTCTAAAATCCAACTTCCCATTATAGTTCTCTTCTGTGACCTTGAAGTTAGAGGTAAGATGTTGACAAAATTCTGATGATGTTATGGGCAGAGACCTAGAAATGACCTGCTCCTGCCTTGTTCCACTGGACTGAGAAAAACTGGACTGAGGGCGTTATGTGTAAAATATACAGAAGACTGAGAGTCAAAGTAAAACTTAAATTACAGCTGTGAAGACATTCAGTACCCCCAGTACAACGAGTCTTTGGTAAAAGCTACATTGGAAAAAAGTTTAGCCTCCTGTTTTCTCCACCTACGCCTCGTGTGTTCCCACCACAATCTGAGATGGTAGAGTCCCCAGAGTAGGGATGAATTACAGCCCTACCTGTAGGCAAGGGGAAAATGCCTTCCTTCCTAACATGGCCCAACAAATGGCCTGACCAATTTGATTAGAAAAAATTCTTCCTTGGTTGTATATAGCCGGAGGTCTGGGCTGAGGCCAGTCTGCCAGAATAGCTCTAATTATAGTGAATAATGGCTTTTTTAAAGACAAATTGATATTGATTCAATCAGAATGTTATTGATCATCACTTACAGTCAAAATGTCGCCATAAGTGTTTTTGTCTTAAGTGCTTACCATGTGGCATATTAAAAATTAGTTCAATGGAATATGACAAAATAAGCTATTATGTGCAAGACATTAGGCTTAAATGCTAGGGAGAATATGGCAATAAGTAAACACGTAAGCATTCTCTTCAAAGGAGTTACAATGTGAAAAAAAACACAAGATTTATTCAATAAATATGTCCACTCTATTGCCACACAGAATGTGATGAGCACAGAGAAGGCAATGAGAATTCAGAATGGCAGTCCCTTTTGGACTGAAAATATCAGGGGAGGCTTCAAGGAGGTAGTTGGATTTGAATGGGGCCTGAAAAGATTGGTAAATGTTCTAAAATAAATATTACATATTTTTCCCATCGTAAGAGGAGTATATACTTACAACAGAAGCTGTTGGTAGCTTTGCTAGAGAAAAAAAATATTTAATGAGGGAAAAGAAATAGATCCCAACTTTTTTGACAGAGAGTGATGGAAAGGGGGCCATGTCAGGAGAAGCACACACCAAGGTACAGAGGTGGGAAGGCACAAGGATGGGTGAGAAAACATCAACAGATCCAGTTTTGTTGGGATATAGGGGTTATGTAAGGTCTCTGGCTACCCTATAGCCTGGAGAGAAGCATCAAGAGGCCTTAAAATCCAAAAGGGACCTAGCTGGGTTAAGATATTGCCAGAGAGAAAAGAGGATGACAAGCCTCCTCCCCGCTGTTCCAGGCCCCATTTGTCCTTGAGGATTGGATTCTTCGCATCCATGTAACCAAGCAGCACCCCCTCCCTATGTATCCATTCATATCCTCTAGGTTCCTAAGAGGCTAAAAATTCTACTTGAATCAGGGGGCCAGAAACTCTGATTCCCTTCAAGGGCTGTAGCTATTACAGCATTTCCAATGGACTGCAGCGAACTTGACCAAGAGCAAAGTACAAAAAGGACTATGGGAATCCTGCACAGAGCTCACATATTAACCAGAGATCTATGAACTCCAAATCTAAGGAGTCCATGAACTTGGATAGGAAAAAGACTGCATCTTTATTTTCACTAATTTTTAACTGCAACATAGCATTTCCTTCTATTACAAACCAAAGCAGCGTTAGCAGTATCTTTGACTTTGTCACTACTAGAAAACACAGATATTTTCATATCATATCATAGCTGTTGCTGTTAATTCAAAATGTCATTTTATCACCATTCCAAACTTGGCTATTAGAGCCACCACTGGATCTTGTTATTAAATGTGTACAGAAACACAATCAAAAAAATATTTGGTTAACTATATTTCATTACAGTTATTGTATTTCATTACAATTAGCCTCCTTTATAATCCTTTGTATTTTATATTATGCACTTAAATATATTATCCTGGAAAAGGTCCACAGGATTCAGACTGCCAAAGAGGTCCATGGCACTAAAAAATTAAGAACTTCTGGTCATATAGGAGTAAGGAATTTGGCCTAAAAGTCAAGACTTCAGCACCAAATTTGATAAACAGATAGGAGTTTGTTCTGCATATGGCAGAGTAGTCCAGAAGATAACTGGGGTGGGGGATGAGAAAGGGCCACAGTTGCCCTCTAAGTACATTCTCCAAAAATGACACCTTTTTTAAGGTAACATAGTAAGGCAATCCTTTTTTAAGATTGTGATGAAAAAGTATGAAAAGAATCCATAGGAATACAGAATTTTGAGACACAGAGAGAAGTTAATCAAAGGTGGCACCTTTTTAAGCACTTGCTTCCAAGTCAAAAGTCCTAACCCTGCCTTTTGTCCCAGTCCATCTCCAAGCTTCTCTTAGATGCCTCTTAATTAATGAATACTTGTACTTGTCTCGTTCCAGCTGCTCTGTATACATGTGAACCCCCTGGATGGGGGAGGGGCAATGGGAATAATGGGGTGGGAGAATGGCAGTTTATGAATTGAAAGAGACCACTGAGTACTTTGACACTTACAGGATCCTACAAGACATTCAGATAGAAGGAATGTTCCCTCCACTCATAATGTCATGATCACATGGACAAATTGGCTGAAATCCTCCGTGAAGCCAGCAAGATCTTAAGCAGAGCTGCTTACCCAAATGCTAATTACCCAATCAAGACAAGTGGGAAAAGTGTAAAATTGCGGGAGAGATTACAACTGGTGTGGGTGTACAGCATAAAAGGAACCTCATCCTCTTCCATTTGCATGTGGATGGCTGGCTTCAGCAGTGTTGAGGCACCTGCAGAACCAGTGCTGAGAGGAGGAGAAAACTGAATGAGGCAGGGCTGTCGGGCTCAGGAGAGCTTTAAGTTCTGCAGGAGAGATAATGTGATATCCTACCTCTGCCAACAGCAGCTGTGGGCAATGACCAGAACCAAGAGTTGTAGAGATATATAAGGCATTGAGGATTCTCAAAAATCAACAAGGAGGAACCATCGGGAGGAAAAACCAACTAAATTGTCTTTGGTCAAGGAGTCAACATCTTAAATGATTGAAATTTGGACATTACCATAACTGTGGCCTCATTTTAGTAATAAGTGGGCAAAACCTGTGACTTTCCTGTTCCACAGTCAATGGGGAATCAAATATACAGATTGTTGGCTCTGGAAGACCCATGTGAAACAGGGGGAAAAGGACATTAGATTTTGTGCTCAACTCAATTCCCCCTCTTTTTGAGGCAAATCATCCAGCCCAGTTTTTGGAACCATGACATAATGAAAAGTCTTATGTAATGTGGAACTGCTAGTTCCACAGTTTAGGAGATAACACAGCAAACAACCCATATTGTCTCTTCTCACTTCTTCCTTGAGAGATATAACTGAGGAAAATAGCTCAGAGGACAAGCAGAACATATTATGGGAGGTCTGTGAAACCATGCAGGTACCCCCACTCCATCTACCTCCATATCACTAAGACATCTCCTGGTTTGTCTAGGGGGAAAGATAGATCAGTGCTAAAACAAAGTACTCAGAGAGAGAAAGAAAACAACTATTCCCTTAATTCTGTAAATAAACAAAAATTTAAAAATAAATCCAATGTTTGTTTGTTTGTTTAATTTTCCTGCTTTACAAAGATATCAAAGCAGGAAGAATTTGAAAAAAAAGAAAATTATCTCAGGTCCCTGGGTGGCTCAGTTGGTTAAGCATCTGCCTTCCTCTCAGGTCATGATCCTGGTGTCCTGGGATCGAGGCCCAAATGGGGTTCCCTGCTCAGTGGGGAACCTGCTTCTCCCTCTCCTCCCCACTCATGCTCTCTCTGTCTCTCTCTCTCAAATAAATCAATAAAATCTTTAAAAAGAGAGAGAGAGAATTGTCCTACAGAGCAGTAAAAAAATGACAGGTTTAGGTTAATAGAAACCAAATTAAGTTCTTTGTCACTCTTACTAAAAGGTCCTCAATTAAGAGAATATCTAATTAAGTAAATACTCTTTTATGATAATTAGCACTTAACATCCTAAAACAATGCAGTGGTAAACAACAAGAGGACAAGGACAAAGTTGAAGCCTGGAATGAGTCTTTCCATCTGAAGACGCCTGTGTTTTATTAGAAACAGTGAGAATGTGGGAGAGTAAGGAGTGTGAGAAACAAAAAATGTAAAATAATTTAACATGTTCTTTAATAATTGCTTATGCCTTTTCAAAGAGAAGAAAGCTGAGGCCTCAGTATTGAAAAAAAGTAAATTTGAGGTCATTCTTTTTTCAATAGAAATTTCTTCCTGTATCCATCACCAAACAGCATGGCTTAAAAATTTAATTGAAATGTTTTCTATGCCTAGGGAGCTGTGAATAATGGCAACAAGGACAGTAAATAATAATTCAAGGTCCTTTGGAAATCTTAACTTTCAAGTAAACAGTAACACCAATACTTCCAAGTTGAAAATAACAAATTTAAATTGTCTAGTACTTTCAGTAAACATAATCTAACATTAAACTGGTACTGCATGTAGGGGAGAGGGCTGTGAACAAAGAGAGATGGGCCTCATTCTTTTTGTATTTTTCTTTTCTTTATTGTTCAAGGGAAAAAGAAAGCTATTATCATCAGGGTCTCATCCATGAAAGAGAGAAAGGCCATGAGAGTCAGGAGGGTTGTCCCACCACATCTAGGCTGGCCTTCCATCTGACTGGCTGGGCCCTGGCTGTCTCCATTCTGGGAACTTCATCCTGTCCAGGATAAGCACCAGCTATGACACAGACGTTCGTGTGGATCAGAGAGAGGCTTTTAAATATATGTGCAGTAAAAAAACACTAGTCTAGGAGTCTGGAGGTCTGTGATCTAATCCACACTCTGCCATTCACAGCTGTGTGACCATGGGTGACCATATAGGGATCAATTTCCCTGTCAAATGAAGAGGATGGACTAGATTAGGAGGCGGCAAACTTATTCTGTAAAAAGCAAAATAATAGATATGTGGGGCTTTGACGGCCACATGATTTTTGTCCAACTACTCAACTGTGCCAATACAACATAAAAGCAGGCACAGGTATTACGTAATCAAAGAAGTGTTGCTACGTTCCCATAAAAATTTATTTACAAAAATAAGTAGTGGGCTGGATTTGGCCCAAGGGCTATAGTTTGCCAACTCCTGGATTAGATGGCCTCTTTATCCCTTCAAGCTCTGAAATCCTATGAGTCTATAATTCTAAAAATGAGGTAGACAGAATGAGACTTATCAAACAGGCTTGAGCTGTCCAAGATCCTGCCAATAGATGCGGGAATACTTCAGGGCAACTCAGAATGCTTTGTTGGTGTCTGGAACCTATGATCTACCCACATCTACCAGTGCAACAAGGCAAGAAAATAAATAAAAGTTATAAGGATTGAAAAGGAAGTAACAGAAATGTCATTATTTGTGAGAGATAGGATTGTGTATATTCAAATAGAAAGGGAGAAATTATCAGTAACCCATAAGCTGGTCAGCTACCTATTCATCTTAGATGTGTCCCATTTTCCTCCTGTACTATACTGTAGAGAAGGGAACAAAGTTTTGCAATCTCTCTTGCCCCCTGGCTTCTACATACATTCAGCCAATGGAAGACACTGGCTAAATATTAGTAGGCCAAGGGGCAGGAAAATCAGGGGTTTCTCTCTCTCTCTCTCTTTCTCTACTTTCTGTGGCATTTCCAGCAACTAGTCTTTTAGCTCCTGTTGCATAGGCTCTCTGTGGTTCCACTTCTGCTGAATGATGCTGGTCTCTGGGTTTCAGTAAAACTACCTCCTTTCTTTTTCAACCAGTCCAGAAGTGGGAGCATCTTACTATTATTTTATAATTTGGGTTGCCCCATTACCTCTCCTCTTTTAATTCTCAATTCCTCTATCATCCATGTTATAAATCTTTGCATTAAGGTCCATCTGTATAAATACTTGGAATAGTTTCTGTTTTCCTGATTGGAAAACAAGTTGCTATATACAAAGTCAATACACAAAAATTAATTTTTCTTCTCTATAACAACAATTGGAAAATGAAGTTTAAAAAATACTATCTGTAACAGTGTCAAAAATATAAAGTACCTAGGGATAAAACTACTGAAAGGTATGCAAGTCCTCTACACAAAAACTATAAAATACTGTTAAGAGAAATTGGGAAAAAATTGAAATAATTTAAAGGAATTTTTTTTTT
>NW_027944126.1:0-217 GCF_054177405.1 Leptonychotes weddellii | reverse complement strand
TAATTTCTTAAAAAAGCCATTCACTTGACTTTTGGTAATTCACTGCCATGCACTAAAAATTTTTTGTAGAACATTATCCTATCTCAAATATCATTTATCCATGACATTGTTGGAACAATTTCAAAGGCCCATCCATTCACCTATTTTTAAGGACATTGGTAATCCCAAAGAACAGTGGAGTTTCTTCAAAGTCTGTCTTTAGACATCCAAGGGATGA
>NW_027944125.1:0-217 GCF_054177405.1 Leptonychotes weddellii | reverse complement strand
ACCTTTGACCCAATAACCCCACATTTGGGATTTTTCCTATAACAGAAAAAAGATTATTGTACAAGAGTGTGGAAACATTGTTTATAGGGGAAAAAGTATTGACAATAATCTGAATGTTCCTCAATTGCTACATAAATAAATTATAGAAAATCAATAAAATAGAATATTTGCACTATTAAAAAATGACTTCAAAGGAAAACCTGGAGAGCTGTCCATA
>NW_027944124.1:0-217 GCF_054177405.1 Leptonychotes weddellii | reverse complement strand
AATAGGGGCTGTTCGCCGGGGTGTTCCCGTGAGACTTCATGGAGTTTGGACCTGATGTTGGGGTGGAGAGGAGTGGATGGACACGTGTGTCTAGGAGACCACAGGGAATGAAGGCGTCCCAGACGTCTGGCTTTGTATCTTGCTGATGAGGTGCCACCACTGAGGCAGGAGACCTGGAGGAAGAGAGAAAGACCTGAGAGCCGCAGGGGAGAAGCTA
>NW_027944123.1:0-217 GCF_054177405.1 Leptonychotes weddellii | reverse complement strand
CCCAGGAAGGGCATGACCGGGGGGGGGGGGGTGCAGGTGACCTCTCTCGCAGCTGGGCGCCCACACAGGTTTACCCCCACGGCGTCTTCCATGGGGCAAAAAGGGTATTTAAAATCCCAGGTGCTTAGAGGACTCTTTTGCCTTCTGGGCGTAGGGGCGGGGCTCATGGACTTCCGATCAGTGGAAACTGGTCTGTCTTTGGCTTTCCTGCGCTCCC
>NW_027944122.1:0-217 GCF_054177405.1 Leptonychotes weddellii | reverse complement strand
TTAATATCCTCCTCTGATCCACAGGTCAAGGACTCGATTTGCATTACACCGGCTAGTGATTTAGATTAACAAAGTTTTATCTGGTAAGCAGTAGGAATCCATCAGAATGCCATAACGAAACAAGCAGTGTTATAGGGAATCAAAGGTGTACTGGTTGAATTTCATGTGTCCAGTCCTGGGAATACTGAGGTGGCTTCTTTTTTTTTTTTTTTTTTTG
>NW_027944121.1:0-217 GCF_054177405.1 Leptonychotes weddellii | reverse complement strand
GTCTTTTGGCCTTACTGCTGTCCATTACATTGTATTCTAGAATGGATTTACCTGTGGGGAGCCACCACTCCTCCAGCTTTAATCTATAGAGCTCTGGGGAGACCAGTCGCTGTCCTCAGCACTAAGGCTGGGCGTGTGATCCAGGCTCGAGCTAGCAAACTGTTCCTTGTCCTGGCCACGGAGATTCATTCAGGGATGGTGTGTGACTCAAACCAGG
>NW_027944120.1:0-217 GCF_054177405.1 Leptonychotes weddellii | reverse complement strand
CATCACACATTTGTCAACATCCATAGAATGTCAAACACCGAGGGTAAACCCTAAGGTAAACTATGGATTTTAGTTAATAATCATGTATCAATATTGGTTCATCAATGATAATATACCTACTACACTAATGTACGATGTTAATACCAGTGGAAACCCCCACATGATGAAGGGGGTGTGTGGAAACTGTATGTACTTCCTACGTATGTTTTCTGTAAAC
>NW_027944119.1:0-217 GCF_054177405.1 Leptonychotes weddellii | reverse complement strand
CAATACTTTACTGGTAACCCAGTTGTATAAAACTACCCCTCAGATACCCACACGGACTGGGTTACTGGCCTGTTGGATCTGAGGTCCCCAGAGTTTATAGTAACTAAATAATAAAAACTTTTCACCCTGTGTGGCTCCACATCTGCCTCTCTAATTGTCCTCTTCCCCAAATGCAAACATTTCTGGGAGGAGCTGTACACGAAGTCTTTAATGTAAC
>NW_027944118.1:0-217 GCF_054177405.1 Leptonychotes weddellii | reverse complement strand
CCAATACTTTACTGGTAACCAGTTGTATAAAACTACCCCTCAGATACCCACACGGACTGGGTTACTGGCCTGTTGGATCTGAGGTCCCCAGAGTTTATAGTAACTAAATAATAAAAACTTTTCACCCTGTGTGGCTCCACATCTGCCTCTCTAATTGTCCTCTTCCCCAAATGCAAACATTTCTGGGAGGAGCTGTACACGAAGTCTTTAATGTAAC
>NW_027944117.1:0-217 GCF_054177405.1 Leptonychotes weddellii | reverse complement strand
CTCACTGTCAAATAAATAAAATCTTAAAAAAAAAAAAAAAATTAAAAATAAATAAATAAATAAAATCCCATTTAAAAAAGCCTGGGTGGCTCAGTTAGTTAAGCCTCTGCCTCCAGCTCAGGTCATGATCCCAGGGTCCTGGGATTGAGCCCCACATTGGGCTCCCTGCTCTGCAGGGGGCCTGCTTCTCCCTCTCCCTCTGCCTGCCATTCCCCCT
>NW_027944116.1:0-1259 GCF_054177405.1 Leptonychotes weddellii | reverse complement strand
GACGAATCTCTCACCTCCCTCCTGGTTTTCGGAAAGAATAGGAAGCAGGAGAGGTGGTGCGGACCAACTACTACCTGAGCATTTGCTACATGCTCTGGAGGGTGCTGGATGTGACCCACCCCTCAGAGAGGCCGGCTGCCCGAACAAGGCTCGCCTCCAGCTGTCTTTCCCGTGACGCACGCATCTCTCTGAGCCTCAGGTCGTCACCTGTAACGTGGATGAATCACAGTCCCCCGCCCCTCTCTGCCTTCCTCCCAGACCTCTGGCCATCTCCTGTCGGCCGAGCCAGTCAGAGACAGAAGCGCAGGAGACTGGGAGCTGTGACCTTCAGGGCCAGCTCCCAGACACAAACCTGTGGGCGGTTGGTGAATATCAAGCCCAGTCCCGGGCAGGGTGAACACAGCGACCAGATGGGATGGGGCGCCCGGCACAGAAGACTCTACCGGGACTACGCACAGAGCAGCCACGCTCCTCACAGAAGCCAGATGCTTCCTTCCTGCCCCCACCCCTCACTGGGAAAGGAAAGAAACGGCTCCTTGCATTGCCTTTGACTCGGGGATAAATAGCGATGTGTGGAAAGAATCCGGAGAAGCAGAACATGTTGTATTTATACAGGAAAGCTTTATTAGCGTTCTGCATTTCGCACCACGGTCTCCTCCCCTCCTGGGTGCACACCACCTTCTGTTTCCAGCGGGCATCTAGGATGAGCATCCTTGACAAGCATGCGCCCTGGAGCCCGCCCAGGCCCCAGCTGGCTCTGTGGGTGTCCCAGGCGTCCTGGCTCTGGAGGATTTGCCCCCCACAACCGACTTGCCAGGGCCTCCGGTTAGGGATACTGGGTTTTTCTTCTTTAGTCTTCCAGCTCTGAGGGGGTAAATTCGATACCTCCTGCCCGTTGGGGACCTCAGGTGCAAGTCGGGGGGTCTGTTGCACTGGGCAAGGGCACCTTCAGTGACAGAGGATTAAAAACTGGCTTTAAGGACCTGGAGCTCCAGCTCATCCGCCACACTGAACAGAACCCGCAGGGAGACCAGATTTGGCCCCGGCTTCCACGGGAGCCCTGCTATGCTCTCAAACGCTGGAGTGCAGCAGAGCATGCCGGCGGCTCACGGGGAGCTAACATCTCCATCCATCAGGTAACTTTTGGCACCGTCCTGTACTGCTGGGCTGTGAGAGATGGACCCTAAATCTCAGCTGCCAGCACGAAGGGCTCCCAATCCTGTGGGTGACCCAGCGAAAGGAGCCGGGCCCTGAGGGCA
>NW_027944115.1:0-217 GCF_054177405.1 Leptonychotes weddellii | reverse complement strand
TTTTTGCTCTCTGTTCTGTTAGTTTCTTAACTTAATCTTCCAATCTTTTTAATTTTGGCAATCCACTTTTAATTTCCAGAAGATTTTACAACCTGCTGTTTTTGGTTTTATGGATGTAATATCTTCTCAAATCTCACTGAGGGGGCGCCTGGGTGGTTCAGTCAGTTAAGCGGCTGCCTTCGGCTCAGGTCATGATCCTTGGGTCCTGGGATCGAGC
>NW_027944114.1:0-217 GCF_054177405.1 Leptonychotes weddellii | reverse complement strand
GGGGGATGGGTTAGCCCGGTGATGGGTATTAAGGAGGGCATGTATTGCATGGAGCACTGGGTGTTATACGCAAACAATGAATCATGGAACACTACATCAAAAACTAGTGATGTAATGTATGGTGACTCACATAACATAATAAAATAAAATTAACAACCCCCCCACACAAATTCTCAATATAATAATATTTGTAATAGTGAAAAATTATAGCCTACAT
>NW_027944113.1:0-217 GCF_054177405.1 Leptonychotes weddellii | reverse complement strand
TGGCTCAGTTGGTTAAGCGACTGCCTTCGGCTCAGGTCATGATCCTGGAGTCCCGGGATCGAGTCCCGCATCGGGCTCCCTGCTCGGCAGGGAGTCTGCTTCTCCCTCTGACCCTCCTCCCTCTCATGCTCTCTGTCTCTCATTCTCTCTGTCTCAAATAAATAAATAAAATCTTTAAAAAAAAAAAAAAAAGAAAAGACAATAAAGGTGTAATCAC
>NW_027944112.1:0-217 GCF_054177405.1 Leptonychotes weddellii | reverse complement strand
TGACAGGGTCTATGGTGGAGAGGGTTTTTTGATCCAGGTGTTCCACTCTGCACATTCAGTTTAAATAAGCAGCATGCACTGTCCACAAAGCGCTGGTGAGAAGGCAGTGCCCTGATAAGGGAGGTGTTACACGTGGGCTTTTCTTTGGTCTTCCACCTCCTTTTGTCATTCTCTTTGTCAGTTAGTAGTTACTGAACTCCTGCAGGGGCATCAGCCG
>NW_027944111.1:0-217 GCF_054177405.1 Leptonychotes weddellii | reverse complement strand
AATTTCTCTTGTTTTAAACCACCAAGTTTGCGGTGATTTATTACAGGAGCCCCAGGAAAGTAATATACTTGCCAACTACAAGTCCAGGGCTCCCTGAATGAGAGGTGCTGGATGGAGCAGAGGACTCAGAGTCAGTTCTGGATAATGCTAGTCTGGTGGGGGGAACAGATGGGCGGGCCTGTGAGGTAGGAGGGGCCCTACCTGCCTGAGCAAGATG
>NW_027944110.1:0-217 GCF_054177405.1 Leptonychotes weddellii | reverse complement strand
GAGCCAGTGGTAAGGGCGACCCTCCTTGCGAGCCCAGTTCGGCTTCCCAGTGCCCGCGGCCTCTCAGGGTGCCCGGCGCTTTCCGACCTTCCCTTTCCCACACAGAGCTCCTCGTCCGCCTGCCTTTGGGTTTCTGCCCCATGAGGCTGAGCCTGGCCCCTCCCCTGGGGCTGCAGGCTCTGAGTGAGTACACAGCCTCCGCCTGTCTGGCCCTGGG
>NW_027944109.1:0-217 GCF_054177405.1 Leptonychotes weddellii | reverse complement strand
GACTGTGAGAATCTGGTCTCTAGGCACTTTTCAATATAAATGGAACCTTCCAGAAAGATCTGCAGGAGCAAGTAAAAAAATTAAAAGTATGGGTGTTTCAATGTCAAAGTTAGACTCAGAAGAGGGTGTCTCATTTCCATTCCAAGCGGCCTCCACACGTCAGGACAAAACAGATTATTGGATGAGGATGCTGCTGCAGCGTACCCACTGAGCATCT
>NW_027944108.1:0-217 GCF_054177405.1 Leptonychotes weddellii | reverse complement strand
TGACTTCCCACTAGGCGGCACTCGACTCCCACTTGTAAGAAGGGAGCAGGCACCCTGGACCCCACATCTATCTCTTCCTGCTCCTGCTGCAAGTTGAGGCCCAAACTTTATGTGACCTCCAGCCTGGGGATCTCCATGGAAGAGTGCACTGCCGCCCAGAAAAGCCAGGGGTGGAAGGATAGGACACCTGTGGTTTAAGGGGAAAAGCCACACGTAG
>NW_027944107.1:0-217 GCF_054177405.1 Leptonychotes weddellii | reverse complement strand
CCTGTTTAACACAGAGGAAAGGAGGAGAACGATGAAAGGTGCACGGCAGTACCTGGAAGAGCACGCACCAGCGGGAGTCATCGACCCTGCTGCCTGGGCTAATATGGCTGCACCCGAAGAGTGCCCAGTGTGGGACTTCACCACAACCGAGGGACAGGCCCACATCTGCTGGTACCAGGAGGCCCTCCTCCGGGGAATCTGGGCAGGAGCTAAGAAA
>NW_027944106.1:0-217 GCF_054177405.1 Leptonychotes weddellii | reverse complement strand
TTTTATTTTATTTTTTTTAATTTATTTATTTGAGACAGAGAGAATGAGAGAGAGAGAGCACATGAGAGGGGGGAGGGTCAGAGGCAGAAGCAGGCTCCCTGCCGAGCAGGGAGCCCGATGCGGGACTCGATCCAGGGACTCCAGGATCATGACCTGAGCCGAAGGCAGTCGCTTAACCAACTGAGCCACCCAGGCGCCCAAGATTTTATTATTTTTA
>NW_027944105.1:0-1259 GCF_054177405.1 Leptonychotes weddellii | reverse complement strand
AAAATTAAAACTGATGCTCTTTGAAAGATACTGTTAAAAGATACTAAAAAAAGGCTGGAAAAATATTTGCAATAACATATATATATATAAATGACTGGTGCCCAAAATATAAAGAATCTTCACAACTCAATAAATATAAAAAATCTTCACAACTCAATAAGAAAACAAACAATCCAATTAAAAAATGGACATAGGATTTGAACAGTCACTTGGCCAAAAAGAGATAAGGATGGCAAATAAGCACATGAATAAATGTTAATCATTAACCATGAGGTAATTACAAACTAAAACCACAATGAGAAACCACTGTGTACCTATTAAAATGAACAAGCATATATATAAACTTGTATAGACATAAACAGAGAATACCTAGTGCTGATGGGGATGCAGAGCAGCTAAAACACTGTTTTTGTGATGAAAATCCCAAATGGCAGAACCAGAGCGTGGCAGCCTCTTATAAAGTTGAACATACAAGAGAAACATACTTACGGAACAACCCAGCAATTCTCCTCCTAGGCTGTCACCCGACAGAGATGAAGAGGTACGTCCACACAGTAACCTGCACATGGAAGCTTAGAGTACCTTCATTCAAAACCAACAAAACCAAGAAAAAACTCAAATGCCCATCACTTAGGGAATGGATACACAACTTGCGGTGCAAGGAAAGGGAACAAAGTACAGATGTGTACCATGCAACTGTGGATCCCACGTGAAAGAAGCACAAATTGAATGGTTACAAACTGTGTGATTACGTTTCTATGACATTCCAGAGAAGGGCAAAAATTACGGAGACAGAAAAAAAAAACAACAACCCAAAAACAAGAACCTCAGTGGTATTACCAGGGGCTGGGGGTTGGGGGCAGGGACCTTTTTGGGGTAGTGGAAGCAAAATCTGATTTTGGTGCTAGTTACATGACCATTCATCTTTGCCAAAATTCATAGAACCGTGCATCTGAAAAGGGTGAATTTTTTTTTATATTATTTTGTCTTAAAGAACAATGGCTTTATTTATTTATTTATTTATTTATTTATTTATTTATTTATATTCTTATGTTAATCCCCATACATTGCATCATTAGTTTTAGATGTAGTGTTCCATGATTCATTGTTTGTGCATAACACCCAGTGCTCCATGCAGAATGTGCCCTCCTCAATACTCATCACCAGGCTAACCCATCCTCCCACCCCCCTCCCCTCTAGAATCCTCAGTTTGTTTTTCAGAGTCCATCGTCTCTCATGGTTCATCTCCCCTCCAATTT
>NW_027944104.1:0-217 GCF_054177405.1 Leptonychotes weddellii | reverse complement strand
TTCTTATGTGTCATTTAGTTTACTAATATGTTTATTGCTATTCTCCCCTACTAGAATGTAACTTCCTTTTTTTAAAAAAAAATTATTGTTATGTTAATCACCGTACATTACATCATTAGTTTTTGATGTAGTGTTCTATGATTCATTGTTTGTGCGTAACACCTAGTGCTCCATGCAGAACGTGCCCTCTTTAATACCCATCACCAGGCTAACCCAT
>NW_027944103.1:0-217 GCF_054177405.1 Leptonychotes weddellii | reverse complement strand
AGGGCACTGGGGGCGCTGGGGTGGTCGTAGGCTCCCTGGAGGTGAACCAGGCAGGTGATGGGAGGAAGGGGAAGAGATGGGTACTGGCCCTTGAAGGAGCATCCTCTGGGTGGTCTCCCAGGGCATACCCTAAAGAGCAGGAGTGGTGCTCCCTAGGCACTGTGCAGGGCACCGTACATGTGGCTTCTCATTTAATCCATCTGTCACCCCATGGGGT
>NW_027944102.1:0-217 GCF_054177405.1 Leptonychotes weddellii | reverse complement strand
TCCTGGTTAAAGAAAGCAGATATAATATAAATCAACCCATAAACACCTACTGGCACTTAAGACTAGTTTTTCCACTTGGATGCAGAATTTTTTTTTTTTATTCTTATGTTAATCCCCATACATTACATCATTAGTTTTAGATGAAGTGTTCCATGATTCATTGTTTGTGCATAACACCCAGTGCTCCATGCAGAATGTGGGCGCCTCAATCCCCACC
>NW_027944101.1:0-217 GCF_054177405.1 Leptonychotes weddellii | reverse complement strand
ACTACCCTTGGTGAGTGTGAATTGTTGGGGAGGGGGGGTTGCTAGGATAGGGGTCTCCGCCCCAGAGTCTCTCCCCATCCTGCCTGTCCCAGTGGGCCAACCTCCAGAGGAGGGATTCATTCCTAGCGGTTAAGGTGTCCCCGTTTAAGATGCACGTGCTCCTGAGGGTGCTCACACACCTTGTGAATCGCACGCTTTCACTCCAATGTCATTAGCA
>NW_027944100.1:0-217 GCF_054177405.1 Leptonychotes weddellii | reverse complement strand
AGATTGAGCCCCATATTGGGTGTACAGATTACTTAAAACAAACAAACAAAAAACCAAAAATTCAAGTCTTCTGATATACTTACTGCGATTTTCCTTTTGTTCTGTTAATTACCGAAGGAGGAGAGAATATTGGCATTTCCAGCCACAATTACGGATTTTTTATTTCTTTGTAGTTGTGACAGTTCTTGCTTTATTGTGTAAGGTGTCCCTCACTTTG
>NW_027944099.1:0-217 GCF_054177405.1 Leptonychotes weddellii | reverse complement strand
TGACTTCATCACACTTGGACAAGGTATGCTAAAATCTCTTATTATTGTTGTGTTTCTGTTTATCCTGGAAATTCATGTAGTTGCTGCCTTTTGAAAGTTGTTTATTATTAGATGCATAAATATCCATAAATTATATCTTTGTTATAAATTATACCTTTTAACAACAGAAAGTATCCCTCTTTGCCTTTTTTTTTTTTTTTTAAAGATTTTATTTATT
>NW_027944098.1:0-217 GCF_054177405.1 Leptonychotes weddellii | reverse complement strand
CCAAATATCACCTCGGAGTCACTTCTCTGCACGTCCTACCTTCCAGAAAGTGGTTGCTTTTCTGTTCAGAGAGTTGTTGCATTTCTTTTCTTCGATCTCCTGTTGAGTTCGTAGGTGTTCAGAATGGTTTGATCCCTATCCAGCTGAATTCCTGAGACCAGACAAAATCCAGGTCTCCTACTCCTCCGCCATCCTGCTCTGCCCCCTGTTTTTATTA
>NW_027944097.1:0-217 GCF_054177405.1 Leptonychotes weddellii | reverse complement strand
CCAGGCCTCCCCGGCTGCCGCGCGCGTTGGCCACTTCTCACTCTTCAGGCTCCCCGTCCTCGGGCCATTGTCGTCTTTCAGCCCATTCTCATCGGGTCTCCAGAACGATAGTGGCCTTGCGGGGGTGAAACTGTGGGTGGAACTCGCACTGCCTTCCCTGCGCTTTGTGGCGGCCATCTTAGGAAAGAGAATGAGTGTTTAGATATGGGCACTGGGC
>NW_027944096.1:0-217 GCF_054177405.1 Leptonychotes weddellii | reverse complement strand
GCCTGGGTGGCTCAGCCATTAAGCGTCTGCCTTCGGCTCAGGTCATGATCCCGGAGTCCCGGGATCGAGTCCCACATCGGGCTCCCTGCTCGGCGGGAAGTCTGCTTCTCCCTCTCCCACTCCCCCTGCTTGTGTTCCTGCTCTTGCTATCTCTCTCTCTGTCAAATAAATAAAAAATATTTAAAAAAAAAAAAAAAAAAAAAGAAAGACTAGTGAT
>NW_027944095.1:0-217 GCF_054177405.1 Leptonychotes weddellii | reverse complement strand
TTTGGCGTACTGCTGGTTACACAGTCACACGGTCAATTTTGCTTTACGTGGGAGGGGCACCCACGTACCTGTCGAGGGCTTCTGCAGGTTACTGCCAGTCATACCACATGTCAGCCCGAGACCCGCCCCTCTTTCCTGCCCACCTGCCCATTATCCTGGCGAAATAACGTTAACGTGGAACTCTGTCTCTGCTGCAGGACAGCCTGTAAGCCTCCCG
>NW_027944094.1:0-1259 GCF_054177405.1 Leptonychotes weddellii | reverse complement strand
ATCAGTTTTGGACTTGTTAGGTGTAAGATGGGAGATATATAGAAACAACATCAATGTCCATCAAGGAATGAATTGACAAAGAAAATGTGGTATATACATACAATGGAATATTTGTCAACCTTACAGAAGAAAGAAATCTGGCCATTTGTGACAACATGGATGAACCCGGAAGACATTCTGCTAAGCCAAATTACTCACACAGAGAAGGACAAATACTACATGATACCGCTTATATGGGGAGTTTAAAATAGCCAAATTCATACAAGCAGAGAGTAGAATGATAGTTGCCAGGGGTTGCAGGGGCGGGTAGGGGAAACAGGAAGTTATTAGTCAAAGGGTACAAAGTTTCAGTCATATGAGATGAATAAGTGCTTGAGACCTACTGTACAACACTTTGCCAGTAATTAATTACATCCTATTGTATACACAGAAATGCACTAAGAAGGTGGATCTCATGTTAAGTGACCTTCTCACACACACAGAATAATAGTAATCAATAAAGAAGGTGGGAGAAAACTTCTGGAGGGGATGGGTATGTTTACGGCATAGACTGTGGTGATGGTTTTGTGGAGTCATATATATTAAATATGTACAGTGTTCTTGTGTGTCAATCACACCTCGATAAAATAATTTTTTTAAATTAATGAAAATATATCTTTATACCTCCTGAAAAACAAATGAACCCAAGAAGTTCTGTTACATACCAGTGTGTTCTGAATTGCTCACTTCTGTTCTCCAGTTTTAGTCCATTAAAAACATTAGCAACATCCAGGGGAGTACACTTTCTGGGCACTAATTGTGCTATTAAGGGAAAAGTGAATAGATCTGCTTTAAGGTTGAATTATTGGAATTAAAGAATTCATTAAATTTGTACATAAGCCCTATTGGGAGAAGAAGCACACTCTCTTTGCAGTTAGCTCTGTTCAAATCATTTGCCAGAGATGTAGAGGAGCATTACCTGTTCTATGATTCCTGTTGTAAACATCACCCTTGAGTGGAATAAATGGTTTCTTTAGCTCTGCCCCACCCCCTCCTTTATTTATTTATTTTTTTCCCGAATGTATTTCTATTTGTCTGTCTTTCCCTCTTTGGAGGCTAACAACAAACCGTAATTTATTTCCTTTGTGTTTAACCTAGCAGTACTCTCCATACCAAGCCGTGAAAGCCATAGGTTTGTTTATTGAACAGACATCTGATGCACGCACCCTGTGCCTACCTTACTCGATGTGTTCCAAGTGGGAGCTACCTGGAAGCGTCGG
>NW_027944093.1:0-217 GCF_054177405.1 Leptonychotes weddellii | reverse complement strand
CCTGTTTAACACAGAGGCAAGGAGGAGAACGATGAAAGGTGCACGGCAGTACCTGGAAGAGCACGCACCAGCGGGAGTCATCGACCCTGCTGCCTGGGCTAATATGGCTGCACCCGAAGAGTGCCCAGTGTGGGACTTCACCACAACCGAGGGACAGGCCCACATCTGCTGGTACCAGGAGGCCCTCCTCCGGGGAATCTGGGCAGGAGCTAAGAAA
>NW_027944092.1:0-217 GCF_054177405.1 Leptonychotes weddellii | reverse complement strand
CCCCCCACTCCAGCAACACTCAGTTTGTTTCCTGAGATTAAGAATTCCTCATATCAGTGAGGTCATATGATACATGTCTTTCTCTTTTTGACTTATTTTCGCTCAGCATAATACCCTCCAGTTCCATCCACGTCCCACAACACCAGTATTTAATGAGCACCTACTGTGTGCCGTGTAGTAAAGAACATGACTGAGACATAAGTCTTCCCCTCCGGGG
>NW_027944091.1:0-217 GCF_054177405.1 Leptonychotes weddellii | reverse complement strand
TGGGTCGCTCCCTGTCCCGTTCAGAGCCTCAGTCCTGAGAATAGGTCAGGTCATTTAAACTGGTGTGACCAGTTTCACGAAATGGTCTTGCAGGTGGGCTCCCAAAGATAGGCCTCGATTGTGCGAGCAATTGGGTAATTAATAAGAGGTATTTCTATGGAAACGAAAGAAAAACACCAGTTTGTGGCTCGAGTTCCAAGCCCCGTGTCTGAGTGCT
>NW_027944090.1:0-217 GCF_054177405.1 Leptonychotes weddellii | reverse complement strand
ATCATGTCATCTGCGAACAGAGAGAGTTTGACTTCTTCTTGGCCAATTTGAATACCTTTTATTTCTTTTTTTTTGTCTGATTGCTGTTGCTACAACTTCTAGTACTTTGTTGAACAATAGTGGCAAGAGTGGGCATCCTTGTCATGTTCCTGATCTTAAGGGAAAGGCTCTCTGCTTTTCCCCATTGAGAATGATATTCTCTGTGGCTTTTTCATAG
>NW_027944089.1:0-217 GCF_054177405.1 Leptonychotes weddellii | reverse complement strand
TGTCAGGGCTCCAGGCTTAGGGTCAGCTGTGTGCAGAGCGGGCTTATTGTATGCATCTCTTTGCAATTCATTCATCGAGATCCTCTTGGTAGCTGGGAATTGGCCATGGTGGGAATGTGTGTGCCACGGAGGTGGATAAATGCTACCAATAAAAGCGTTTTTAAAAGGTATTTTTTGAGAGCCGGTTTACTGCACAGTGAGTGGCTCTCGGTTGGGC
>NW_027944088.1:0-217 GCF_054177405.1 Leptonychotes weddellii | reverse complement strand
TGGTTCTTCTCACATCCGCATAAAAAGAGGCACAAAAACCAATGGCTCGCCTGCCATCTTGTGCTCATCTGTGTCCAGGAAAACCTCATGGTGGTGAAAATACGCTCCTTCACTCCTAATGTTACCTCATTACTCGGAATCAACAGGATTGATAGCTGCTCTTTGACATAACATATCTTGCTAGATGATGAGTTTCCCTGCTTGACGCGAGCCTCTT
>NW_027944087.1:0-217 GCF_054177405.1 Leptonychotes weddellii | reverse complement strand
CCTTTCTATAATAAGCCCTTTTCTTCTTGGCTTATCCAAAATCAAATCAAATGTAGGGTTCAAGTTGCAAGTCCTCCTTAAAACTTTTCTTACTTTATTCCACAATGATATAGCTCTTTTCTAAATGTCTCCTCCACTCATAGTCTGTGCCATATAATTTTTTTAAAATTTTATTATGTTATGTTGGTCACCATACAATGCATCATTGGTTTTTGAT
>NW_027944086.1:0-217 GCF_054177405.1 Leptonychotes weddellii | reverse complement strand
GCTCTGGGGCGCAGGGGCTCTGGTCCTTCACTGCCTGGTACCTGCCCCCGGGGTGATCTGGGCAGGGAATAGCGGCCCAGAGTGTGGGAGCCAGGTGAAGGAGATTTGGGGGCTGTGGGCTCTGGACTGCCTGGCTTGCATGTGAAAGGCCTGCACCCAGGTGTGTGGTTTACTCTGAAGTGAGCTGCTTGCCCTCTCCGGGAACTGGCTAATACTG
>NW_027944085.1:0-217 GCF_054177405.1 Leptonychotes weddellii | reverse complement strand
GGCTGGATGATAGACATGGGGGAGGGTATGTGCTATGGTGAGCGCTGTGAATTGTGTAAGACTGTTGAATCACAGACCTGTACCTCTGAAACAAATAATACATTATATGTTTAAAAAAAAAAAGAAGACGAAGAAGAAGAAGATAGCAGGAAGGGAAGAATAAGGGGGGAAACCAGAGGGGGAGACGAACCATAAGAGACTATGAACTCTGAGAAAC
>NW_027944084.1:0-1259 GCF_054177405.1 Leptonychotes weddellii | reverse complement strand
AGGAGTAGGAGACCTGGATTTCATCTGGTCTCAGGAATTCAGCTGGATAGGGATCAAACCATTCTGAACACCTACAAACTCAACAGGAGATCAAAGAAAAGAATAGCAACAACTCTCTCATCAGAAAAGCGACCACTTTCAGGAAGGTAGGACGTGCGGAGAAGTGAATCCGAGGCGATATTCGGGAGGATAGACGGCGGGGGAGGGGGCCTCTGTGGACTGCTTCTGGCAAGTGATAGAGACGTGAAGCACAAAATCGGAACTTTTAGAAGTTGGCTCTGCTGAGGTACATCGTGCCAGTGGCTAAGCGGGGAGTGGAACCCTCGTGGGACAGTGTGGTCTCAGGACCCTCGGGGTCACAGAAAGACCGGGGGTGCCTGAGTGCGGCAGAGCTCCCAGGTATCAGAGCAGGGAAGCCGGCTGCAGAGACAGAGCCGAGAGGCGGGCTCTCAGCTCAGGGTTGCCATAAACTGTGATCCGCGGCACAGACAGGCCACTGCTCCTCCAGCAGGGACCCAACAAGCGGCAGATCCAGGGAGACTCCCCTTCCTCCCCGCCGTTGGAGCGGCGTGGGAGCGCACTGCAGGATCTGCTGGATTTGGAGACTCTGCACGGGGTCGGGTGCCAGGGAGAAACGCTAGGTCACAGGCCGGGTGAGCACAGAGTGCGGCCGGAGATGGGGAGACGGGAGTGATTGACTGCTTTTCTCTGGGGGCTCACTGAGGAGCAGGGCCCTGAGTTCTCGGCTCCTCTGGGTCAGAGATTGGGAGGCTGCCATTTTCACTCTCGGCCTCCAAAGCTGTATGGAAAGCTTGCATGGAACAAAAGCTCCCAAGAGCAAACTGGAGCAAATTACTTAGCCCGGACCGGGCAAGGGCAGGGCAATTCCGCCTCCAGCAAAGACATTTGGGAACCACGGCAACAGACCCTGCCCCCAGAAGATCAGCAAGAACAGCCAGCCAAGACCAAGTTTACCGATCCATGAGAACAGCAGAACTCCAATGCTAGCGGAATAATGCACATAAAATCCATGGCTTTTTTACCATGATTCTTTAGTCTTTCAAAGTTAACTTTTTTTAACCTTTTTTTTTTTTAATTTTTCTTTTTCCCTTTTTCAACCAACATCTTATCAATCCCTTTTTTAAAAGACATTTTTATTTTTCATTTTTAGAGTCATATTCTACCCCTTCATAGTAGTTACCCTTATTTTTGGCATATATACAAAGTTGTTCGCTCTTTAAACTTTTGAGATAGTTTCT
>NW_027944083.1:0-217 GCF_054177405.1 Leptonychotes weddellii | reverse complement strand
AGCCTGGTGATGGGTATGAAAGAGGGCACGTTCTGCATGGAGCACTGGGTGTTATATGCAAACAATGAATCATGGAACACTACATCAAAAACTAATGATGTAATGTATGGTGATTAACATAATAATTAAAAAAAAGAAATTGATGGGGTTTTACTAGGAAATTGTAATGTAAAATGTCAATCATCACAGTTTTTTGGTGATTAAGGATATGGGAGAT
>NW_027944082.1:0-217 GCF_054177405.1 Leptonychotes weddellii | reverse complement strand
CAATGGAAAGTTGTGGCAGAGTAATACCATTGGCAAGATTCCTAAAAGGGTTTAAGGAAAGGGCTACATACACTTCCATGGTAGAAGCCACATACAGATGAGACTAAATTTCCATTTTTTATTAGTTAGTCCTATGCTTCTTCCTAAAGCATCAGCTAACATAAACAATTACAAGGCTAGACAACAAGAACATTAACTAGTGATGAGTATTACCTGT
>NW_027944081.1:0-217 GCF_054177405.1 Leptonychotes weddellii | reverse complement strand
TGTGTACATATATACCCGTGTATGTACATATATGTGTAGGTATTATATGTAGAAAGAAGTAGACAGTGCGTATAAATATATTAGGCAGGTGATACGTAGATACACAGAGAGAATTCCAGAGGGTCCACGTGTCCGTTTCCACTTGCCTCATTGGAATCCCAGTATGAGAGACTGCACTGCGCTTCTAATATAAACCACTGTCCCTTTCAGGCATCAC
>NW_027944080.1:0-217 GCF_054177405.1 Leptonychotes weddellii | reverse complement strand
TGTCAGGGCTCCAGGCTGAGGGTCAGCTGTGTGCAGAGCGGGCTTATTGTATGCATCTCTTTGCAATTCATTCATCGAGATCCTCTTGGTAGCTGGGAATTGGCCATGGTGGGAATGTGTGTGCCACGGAGGTGGATAAATGCTACCAATAAAAGCGTTTTTAAAAGGTATTTTTTGAGAGCCGGTTTACTGCACAGTGAGTGGCTCTCGGTTGGGC
>NW_027944079.1:0-217 GCF_054177405.1 Leptonychotes weddellii | reverse complement strand
TCAAGAAATGGGCAGAAGACATGAACAGACAATTTTCCAAAGAAGACATCCAAATGCCTAACAGACACATGAAAAAGTGCTCAACATCGCTGCTCAGCATCAGGGAAATCTAAATCAAAACCTCAATGAGATACCACCTCACACCAGTCAGAATGCCTAAATTAAAAAGTCAGGAAATGACAGATGTTGGCGGGGATGCAGAGAAAGGGGAACCCTC
>NW_027944078.1:0-217 GCF_054177405.1 Leptonychotes weddellii | reverse complement strand
GACAACAGCTATTTTGAAACGAAGGTTGGACTCTGCTTGGTGAAAATGGCCCAAAGCTATAATGATCCTGTAATGTAACATTATCTTCAAAGTCTGCAAGCAGTTTATTGCTTTAAGTGCCATCACTGTAGGTCCCCAATGCCTTGGTCAGCCCATCCAGTAGAGACATTAAGGTAACCACAAACTTCTTAGTCTTTGTCCCTCTTCCAGGGAGCTG
>NW_027944077.1:0-217 GCF_054177405.1 Leptonychotes weddellii | reverse complement strand
GTCTCAGAGATGTTTTCTTCCACAAGACAAAACTCTAGAACACCATGAAATCACAGGAGATAAGGGTGGAAACAGCTTTTTTCCCCTGATCTTCCCTTCCAGCCAGACTTTTCCATTTCTTAGCACACCTGCTTTGAAGGCCCTAGAGGTACCTGACTAGCACACATTGAGGTTTAGAGTTTACCAATTTATTACAAAGTAGAAAATATTCCAAAAG
>NW_027944076.1:0-217 GCF_054177405.1 Leptonychotes weddellii | reverse complement strand
AAAAAACTGAAAACGCATAGAAGATATTTAATGCTAGAGATGGGTTGGGGCCCTACAGACTTACAGAACTGTAGAATTTTATTGTTAGAAGAAATTGTCGCAATTATCTAATTTGAACCCCATATTTATTTTATAGATAACTAAAAAGTCATAATAAATGATTAATTAACTTACAAATACTGGAGGGATAGTAGGCCTTCAAATGAGTCCTTATGTA
>NW_027944075.1:0-217 GCF_054177405.1 Leptonychotes weddellii | reverse complement strand
AAAAAGGAAAGAAAGAAAAAGAATCCAACAACAACAATTTAAAAAACCTGTTAGAACTGATAAATGAATTCAGTAAAGTTGCAGGGTACAAAATCAATATACAAAAATTAGTTGTATTTCTATACACTAACAACAAATTATCAGAAAGAGAAATTAAGAAAACAATCCCATTTACAATTGCACCAAAAAAAAAAAAAAAAAACAGAACAAAACCTGG
>NW_027944074.1:0-1259 GCF_054177405.1 Leptonychotes weddellii | reverse complement strand
AAGATTGATAAACCCCTGGCCAGACTTATCAAAAAGAAAAGAGAAATGACCCAAATAAATAAAATCATGAATGAAAGAGGAGAGATCACAACCAACACCAAAGAAATACAAACAATTATAAGAACATATTAGGAGCAATTATATGCCAGCAAATTAGATAATCTGGGAGAAATGAATGCATTCCTAGAGATGTATAAACTACCAAAACTGAACCAGGAGGAAATAGAAAACCTGAACAGACCTATAATCTCTAAGGAAATTGAAGCAGTCATCAAAAATCTCCCAAAAAACAAAAGCCCAGGGCCAGATGGCTTCCCAGGGGAATTCTACCAAACATTTAAAGAAGAACTAATAACTATTCTTCTGAAACTGTTCAAAAAAATAGAAATGGAAGGAAAACTTCCAAACTCGTTTTATGAGGCCAGCATTACCTTGATCCCAAAACCAGACAAAGACCCCATCGAAAAGGAGAATTACAGACCAATATTTGATGAACATGGATGCAAAAATTCTCACCAAAATACTAGCCAACAGGATGCAACAGTATATTATAAGGATTATTCACCACAACCAAGTGGGATTTATCCCTGGGCTGCAAGATTGGTTCAACATCCACAAATGAATCAATGTGATACAATACATTAATAAAAGAAAGAACAAGAACCATATGATCCTCTCAATAGATGCAGAAAAAGCATTTGACAAAGTACAGCATCCTTTCTTGATCCAAACTCTTCAGAGTATAGGGATAGAGGGTACATACCTCAATATCATAAAAGCCATCTATGAAAAACCCATAGCGAATATCATTTTCAATGGGGAAAAACTGAGAGGTTCCCCCTAAGGCCAGGAACACGGCAGGGTTGTCCACTATCACTACTGCTGTTCAACATAGTATTAGAAGTCCTAGCCACAGCAATCAGACAACAAAAAGAAATAAAAGGCATCCGAATCAGCAAAGAAGTAGTCAAACTCTCAGCCTTTGCAGATGATATGATACTTTATGTGGAAAACCCAAAGAACTCCACCCCAAAACTGGTAGAACTCATACAAGAATTCAGTAAAGTGGCAGGATATAAAATCAATGCATAGAAATTAGTGGCATTTCTATACACCAACAACAAGACAGAAGAAAGAGAAATTAAGGAGTTGATCCCGTTTACAATTGCACCCAAAACCATAAGATACCTAGGAATAAATCTAACCAAAGAGGCAAAGAATTTGTACTCAGAAAACTATAGAATACTCATAAAAGAAAT
>NW_027944073.1:0-217 GCF_054177405.1 Leptonychotes weddellii | reverse complement strand
ACGTAATTCTTGATATGTGTAGTTTCCTTATTTTCATTGCATTGCCACTGTGTTTTCTGTCCATTCAACAATCTCTCATTCTACTGTTTCTAGTAATCCACCCCAGTTTTTCTTGGGTAAATGTCAGGGAATAAGGGAATGGATCACTCATGCACCAGGCCGTATGCAAGGCCAGGAGTTGTATATTCCTCACACTACTGCATCCTTTTAGCAAAAT
>NW_027944072.1:0-217 GCF_054177405.1 Leptonychotes weddellii | reverse complement strand
TAGCCTGGTGGTGGGTAGTGAGGAGGGCACATTCTGCATGGAGCACTGGGTGTTATGCACAAACAATGAATCATGGAACACTTCATCTAAAACTAATGATGTAATGTATGGGGATTAACATAAGAATAAAAAAAAAATATGTCCCCTAGGAACCATCTATAAACCCAGGGTTCCAGAAATGTGCACAAGCTCCTTTCCAGGAAATACTAGTGTCCTG
>NW_027944071.1:0-217 GCF_054177405.1 Leptonychotes weddellii | reverse complement strand
TCTCCTTCAAGTTTTGAGTTCCAGGGGTGTATTGCTACTGGAGGCCCCCTCTGCTTCCTTCAAAAACAGAACCAACAGGAGGGGCGGAGCAAGATGGCGGAGGAGTAGGAGACCTGGATTTCGTCTCCTCTCAGGAATTCAGCTGGATAGGGATCAAACCATTCTGAACACCTACAAACCCAACAGGAGATCGAAGAAAAGAAGAGCAACAACTCTC
>NW_027944070.1:0-217 GCF_054177405.1 Leptonychotes weddellii | reverse complement strand
ACCTAAAGGAAATGGAGGTAAGTAATATGCCTGATAGGGGATTTAACATAGTGGTCATAAAGATACTCACTGGACTTGAGAAAAGAATGGAGGACCTCAGTGAGACCCTTAACAAAGAGACTGAAAACATAAAAAAGAACAAAACAGAGATTAAGAACTCAATAACTGAAATTAAAAATACACTAGAGAGTATAGCCACATGCAGAAGAATGAAACT
>NW_027944069.1:0-217 GCF_054177405.1 Leptonychotes weddellii | reverse complement strand
AAAAATAAATAAATAAATAAATAAATAAATAAATAAATAAATAAAACAAAAAACCTTCAGGTACTGATATAAAGGCATAAACACCTATTCAAGTGGTGGTTGTGATAGTCTTGTAGCTGTGTTGACACTTATGTATATATTATTATATCATCCTAGTCATTTGAAAATTTTATCAGAATATATTTTCTTACAATCTATTGTATCTGATATTAATGTA
>NW_027944068.1:0-217 GCF_054177405.1 Leptonychotes weddellii | reverse complement strand
GATGTTCAGCATAATAAAAATAAGAATTCCAATATCTCTAAAAAATCCAGGAGAGAGACATAGAATTTTTTAGCAAGGTTGTCACTGTATAAGAAATACATAAGGGGCGCCTGGGTGGCTCAGTTGGTTAAGCGACTGCCTTCGGCTCAGGTCATGATCCTGGAGTCCCTGGATCGAGTCCCGCATCGGGCTCCCTGCTTGGCAGGGAGCCTGCTTC
>NW_027944067.1:0-217 GCF_054177405.1 Leptonychotes weddellii | reverse complement strand
ATAACAAAGAAAAAAAAACACTGTTATTCTATCATTCAGAACTAACCAATTAAAGGGTTTTGATATATATGTGTAAATGAAGAAATTTGAAGTATGTTCTCTATATAGTTGTGCATACATTTTTTCATTTAACTTTATAAGTACTTTTTTTTAGGTTTTATTTAAATTCAAGTTAGTTAACATATAGTGTATTATTAGTGTCAGGGGTAGAGTTTAG
>NW_027944066.1:0-217 GCF_054177405.1 Leptonychotes weddellii | reverse complement strand
GGGACCTAAAACCACCACCGCTCCAGCCCTCCTGCCCTGTTTATTAAGTCAGTGTGGGAAGAAGGGAGCAAAGAGCCTTGTGTCCTCCCAGAAATCTCTGAGACATACTCCAAGGGAACTGTGTGGGTTACAGGGCTTGCCCACAAATGCCGAAAAACAGGCATGACCACAAGCTCTGCAACATTGTCATGATAATAATAATTATAGTTAACACCGA
>NW_027944065.1:0-217 GCF_054177405.1 Leptonychotes weddellii | reverse complement strand
TTATAAAATAATATATGATATATATGCATATAAGGCAAAAAGAATGAGATTTATATAATTTGAATTCCAATCGTAGACAAAGGGAAAACCCAATTAAATTTTTGTTGGGATCATGTGACTGTTGCACATTGGCATCATGTCCTCTACTATCTCTTACACTAACAGTGTATTTGTGTGTCCTTATTTTAGTTCTGTTCGTTAAATGGCCACAGCTCAC
>NW_027944064.1:0-217 GCF_054177405.1 Leptonychotes weddellii | reverse complement strand
TAACAAAGAAAAAAAAACCACTGTTATTCTATCATTCAGAACTAACCAATTAAAGGGTTTTGATATATATGTGTAAATGAAGAAATTTGAAGTATGTTCTCTATATAGTTGTGCATACATTTTTTCATTTAACTTTATAAGTACTTTTTTTTAGGTTTTATTTAAATTCAAGTTAGTTAACATATAGTGTATTATTAGTGTCAGGGGTAGAGTTTAG
>NW_027944063.1:0-1259 GCF_054177405.1 Leptonychotes weddellii | reverse complement strand
ATTGTTTGTATTTCTTTGGTGTTGGTTGTGATCTCTCCCCTTTCATTCATGATTTTGTTGATTTGGGTCATTTCTCTTTTCTGTTTGATAAGTCTGGCCAGGGGTTTATCAATCTTATTAATTCTTTCAAAGAACCAGCTCCTAGTTTCGCTGATCTGTTCTACTGTTCTTTTGGTTTCTATTTCATTGATTTCTGCTCTGGTCTTTATTATTTCTCTTCTCCTGCTGGGTTTAGGCTTTATTTGCTGTTCTTTCTCCAGCTCCTTTAGGTGTAGAGTTAGGTTGTGTACTTGTGACCTTTCTTGTTTCTTGAGAAAGGCTTGTATTGCTATATACTTTCCTCTTAGGACTGCCTTTGCTACATCCCAGAGATTCTGAACAGTTGTGTTTTCATTTTCATTTGTTTTCATGAATTTTTAAAATTCTTTAATTTCCTGGTTGACCCATTCACATTCTTTAGTAGGATGCTCTTTAGCCTCCATGTATTTGAGTTCTTTCCGACTCTCCTCCTGTGTTTGAGTTCTAGTTTCAAAGCACTGTGGTCTGAAAATAGGCAGGGAATGATCCCAATCTTTTGGTACTGGTTGAGACCTGATTTGTGACCTAGGATGTGATCTATTCCAGAGAATGTTCCATGGGCACTAGAGAAGAATGTGTATTCTGTTGCTTTGGGATGGAATGTTCTGAATATATCTGTGAAGTCCATTTAGTCCAGTGTGTCATTTAACGTCTTTATTTCCTTGTTGATCTTTTGCATAGATGATCTGTCCCATTTCAGTGAGGGGGGTGTTAAAGTCCCCCACTATTATTGTATTGTTGTCAATGTGTTTCTTTGCTTTTGTTATTAATTGGCTTATATAATTGGCTGCTCCCATGTTAGGGGCATAGATATTTACAATTGTTAGATCTTCTTGTTGGATAGACACTTTAAGTAGGAAATAGTGTCCTTCCTCATCTCTTATTAAACAGTCTTTGGTTTAAAATCTAATTTGTCTGATATAAGGATTGCCACCCCAGCTTTCTTTTGGTGTCCATTAGCATGGTAAATGGTTTTCCACACCCTCACTTTCAATCTGGAGGTGTCTTTGGTTCTAAAATGAGTCTCTTGCAGACAGCATATTGATGGGTCTTGTTTTTTTATCCAATCTGATAGCCTGTGTCTTTTGATTGGGGCATGTAGCCCATTTACATTCAGGGTAACTATTGAAAGATATGAATTTAGTGCCATTGTATTGCCTGTAAGGTGACTGTTACTGTAT
>NW_027944062.1:0-217 GCF_054177405.1 Leptonychotes weddellii | reverse complement strand
ACCTTTGACCCAATAACTCCACATTTGGGATTTTTCCTATAACAGAAAAAAGATTATTGTACAAGAGTGTGGAAACATTGTTTATAGGGGAAAAAGTATTGACAATAATCTGAATGTTCCTCAATTGCTACATAAATAAATTATAGAAAATCAATAAAATAGAATATTTGCACTATTAAAAAATGACTTCAAAGGAAAAAAAAAAAAACCAATGATG
>NW_027944061.1:0-217 GCF_054177405.1 Leptonychotes weddellii | reverse complement strand
GGTTCTTCTCACATCCGCCATAAAAAGAGGCACAAAAACCAATGGCTCGCCTGCCATCTTGTGCTCATCTGTGTCCAGGAAAACCTCATGGTGGTGAAAATACGCTCCTTCACTCCTAATGTTACCTCATTACTCGGAATCAACAGGATTGATAGCTGCTCTTTGACATAACATATCTTGCTAGATGATGAGTTTCCCTCCTTGACGCGAGCCTCTT
>NW_027944060.1:0-217 GCF_054177405.1 Leptonychotes weddellii | reverse complement strand
CCTTGTATTTTTTTTATTTTTTTTTTATTCTTATGTTAATTCCCATACATTACATCATTAGTTCTAGATAAAGTGTTCCATGATTCATTGTTCGTGCACAACACCCAGTGCTCCATGCACCCAAGTTTCCTTGTAAATAAAAAATTACTATCAACTACAAATTTGTTGAAGGCCTACTGTATGACAAGAACCGTTCTAGGTGCTCAGGATAGGTTAG
>NW_027944059.1:0-217 GCF_054177405.1 Leptonychotes weddellii | reverse complement strand
AGGCTGCCAGTGCTCCAAGATCCTCTGCCACTTCCCACTGTGGTCAAGCAGTGTGTAGCAGTTTCCTTATCTGCAAACTGGGGAGATAATAATTTTGACCCCATGAGGTAGTGGTTAGATTTAATGAACTAATATTTGTAGGACTCTTGGAGCATGGACTGGCTCAGGATTAGCATGTGGTGGATGTTAGCTACCATCATCATCACCACCATCACCA
>NW_027944058.1:0-217 GCF_054177405.1 Leptonychotes weddellii | reverse complement strand
TAAGTATTTAGAAGGAATTTACCACTCAATTCATTAATCACTGACCCAATAATTAATCATTGACTGACTCAATATCCCCATCTGTTAAATGATAATATTTTATAACAATATATATTATATAAATATTTAATTATATTATAACTAATTATAAAATACTATAACTATATATTATATATCAAATATTTACATAATATATATTGTTATAAAATAATATATG
>NW_027944057.1:0-217 GCF_054177405.1 Leptonychotes weddellii | reverse complement strand
AGATTGAGCCCCATATTAGGTGTACAGATTACTTAAAACAAACAAACAAAAAACCAAAAATTCAAGTCTTCTGATATACTTACTGCGATTTTCCTTTTGTTCTGTTAATTACCGAAGGAGGAGAGAATATTGGCATTTCCAGCCACAATTACGGATTTTTTATTTCTTTGTAGTTGTGACAGTTCTTGCTTTATTGTGTTAGGTGTCCCTCACTTTG
>NW_027944056.1:0-217 GCF_054177405.1 Leptonychotes weddellii | reverse complement strand
CATATGATCTTACTGATATGAGGAATTCTTAATCTCAGGAAACAAACTGAGGGTTGCTGGAGTGGTGGGGGGTGGGAGGCATGGGGTGGCTGGGTGATAGACATTGGGGAGGGTATGTGCTATGGTGAGTGCTGTGAAAAACAGATCAGTACCTCTGAAATAAATCATACAATATATGTTAAAAAAAGAGGAAGATAGTAGGAAGGGAAAAATGAAG
>NW_027944055.1:0-217 GCF_054177405.1 Leptonychotes weddellii | reverse complement strand
GCAGAAAATATTTAATGAATATGTTACACAGCATGACCTGTGTGGATAGAACATCTTCTCTAAAAGAGTAGAGCAGTAGGAGGTAATTAGAGCTCTCCATGATATTTATTGCTAGTAATCTTCCATTGACATTTGAAGTTGATAGGCAGTATTTAAAGTTTTCTACTATTGGATTAGGCATGCAGCTTTCCAAACTCTACCTAACATAAAGGTTCAT
>NW_027944054.1:0-217 GCF_054177405.1 Leptonychotes weddellii | reverse complement strand
CTGTGTCCATGTGAAGTGGGAGCATAGTGGGGGTACGCTTGTGTCCTTTGAGGGCCAGTGCAGGGTGGCAGTGGCTGTTAGAAAGAGACCCCACTGGGGGCGCCTGGGTGGCTCAGTTGGTTAAGCGACTGCCTTCGGCTCAGGTCATGATCCTGGAGTCCCGGGATCGAGTCCCGCATCGGGCTCCCTGCTCCGCGGGAAGCCTGCTTCTCCCTCT
>NW_027944053.1:0-217 GCF_054177405.1 Leptonychotes weddellii | reverse complement strand
AATAATATTGTAATAACATTGTATGGTTACTACACCTATTGTGGTGAGCACTGAGTAATGTACAGAATTGTTGAATCACTATGTTGTACACCTGAAACTAATATAACAGTGTATGTCAACTACAATTTAAAAAAAGATTCATGAACAGTGTAAAACTTTCAGAGTTTGGAAGAGATTAAGGAGATGATAATTAAATTCAATGTGGGATCACGGCTTG
>NW_027944052.1:0-217 GCF_054177405.1 Leptonychotes weddellii | reverse complement strand
TTTGTTTGTTTGTTTTTATAATTCAGTCACTGAAAGATATTTGAGTTTCCAGTTGGGGCAATTTTATTTTATTTTATTTTTTTTTATTTATTTATTTTTTTAAATTCTTATGTTAATCCCCATACATTACATCATTAGTTTTAGATGAAGTGTTCCATGATTCATTGTTTGTGCATAACACCCAGTGCTCCATGCAGAATGTGCCCTCCTCAATACC
>NW_027944051.1:0-217 GCF_054177405.1 Leptonychotes weddellii | reverse complement strand
CCTAAGAGATAAATATATAGGGCTTATTAGTGGAGCTTTCAGAACACCACTGTTTTCCTAATTAAAAAGAATGGACTGGGTTGGAAAATTTGTTTTTCTTTTGCACTTTTCCCTTCTTGGAACACAGTTTTGAGGCTGATGATGCAGCAGCCATCTTGTAACCATAAGATGCAAGTATGAAGATGCTAATCACATGTAAGAATGGCATGACTAAAGG
>NW_027944050.1:0-217 GCF_054177405.1 Leptonychotes weddellii | reverse complement strand
TGTCTCTATCAAATGAATAAAAAAAAAAAAATACTAACTTCCCATTCCCGCCTCTCCCAAGCCCCTGGCAACCCCCATTCCACTTTATGTCTCTGATTTTGAATAGTTTAAGTACCTTATGCAAGTGGAAACTGGCTTGTTTCACTTAGCACAATGTCCTCAAGGTTCATCCGTGTTGTGGCGTATGTCAGAATTCCCTTCCTCTTTAAAGCTGAAT
>NW_027944049.1:0-217 GCF_054177405.1 Leptonychotes weddellii | reverse complement strand
TTTCAGAGACCACTGTCCTGTGGAACTTAATATCCAGTGCCTGAAAACATTTTTCATATATTTTGTTTGTTTGTTTTAATTTTTATTGTTATGTTAATCACTATACATTACATCATTAGTTTTAGATGTAGTGTTCCATGATTCATTGTTTGTGCATAACACCCAGTGCTCCATGCAGAACGTGCCCTCTTTAATACCCATCACCAGGCTAACCCAT
>NW_027944048.1:0-217 GCF_054177405.1 Leptonychotes weddellii | reverse complement strand
TCAGCATCACTGTTAACTCCATCGCAATCGCCTAGACACTTGATTGACTCTTTTTCTCAGGGTGAATGCCATCATCTAACACATCATATATTTAGCTCTATAAAGATTGAGACTTTGTTTTTTTGTTTGTTTGTTTTAAAAGATTTATTTATTTATTTGAGAGAGCGAGAATGAGAGAGAGAGAGAGCACATGAGAGGGAGGAGGGTCAGAGGGAGA
>NW_027944047.1:0-217 GCF_054177405.1 Leptonychotes weddellii | reverse complement strand
AAGGAAGAATGGAGTTTCTTAAACTCCATAGCTAAGGTGATCCCCAAATAAGGCAATTTAGTTACCTTGTTGTACACATTGAACCATTCCGGGTGATGATTCATCTTCTCTGCTTGCAGGGCAACTCGGGACATAAAGCCAAATGCCTGCATAAGATGAAGCTGAAACTGATTAGTGGCATTGCCCTCTACTCTGGACCTGGGGGGGGGGGGGAGGG
>NW_027944046.1:0-217 GCF_054177405.1 Leptonychotes weddellii | reverse complement strand
GAAACTGGGGGGCTGGCTATCACAGCAGTCACCACTGCAACCTCCTCCACACCCACAGCTGCACTGCTGCCTGCACCCACCCAGACTGGGATTGCTCACAGTTTTAAAGGAACAGAGGGCAGAGACAAGCAGAGGCCTGGGTCACTGCTGAGAGAATGGCTGGGGGCATGCACTGCCTGTGGGAGGCTGCGGTTTTCAGCGTCACTAACAGAGCAAG
>NW_027944045.1:0-217 GCF_054177405.1 Leptonychotes weddellii | reverse complement strand
GGATACTATGTAATTTGGTCAAAGTCACATAGGTAAGTGGAAAGGTTGAGATTTAAATTGAAATGGGCCTAACTCTAAGATTCTGCCTTTTCTGAAAAGATACACTACTTCTCTCAGGAAGTAAGGCAGCAGGACCCACTTCATATAGTACAGGGTCTTTAGCCCTGTGTCCCGTGAATGGAATTTGTGGTAGGCTCAGACTTGGATCAGAGTCATT
>NW_027944044.1:0-217 GCF_054177405.1 Leptonychotes weddellii | reverse complement strand
CACTTCAGATCCACTGATTTCTCTTATTTATGCTCCCATCGGCTCCAGTGTGGTCTCTGCTTATGATTCCACCCAACCGACTCTCATGAGGTCAGCAAAGGCATCTAGTTTTCTGACACGCCAGGCAGTTTCAATCCACATCTTCCAGGAATCCACTGATGGTCTTCGAAGCACATTTATGTCCTTAAATATACTCATCAGCATCCTCTCTTATTAT
>NW_027944043.1:0-1259 GCF_054177405.1 Leptonychotes weddellii | reverse complement strand
ATTTCTTCTTTAAATGTTTGGTAAAATTCCCCTGGGAAGCCATCTGGCCCTGGAGTCTTGTTTTTGGGGAGGTTTATAATTACTGCTTCAATTTCCTTGCTGGTTATTGGTCTGTTCAGATTGTCTATTTCTTCCTGTTTCAGTCTTGGTACTTTATAAGTTTCTAGGAATGCATTCATTTCTTCCAGATTACCTAATTTGTTGGCATATAGCTGCTGGTAATAAGTTCTAATAATCGTCTCCATTTCCTTGATATTAGTCTGGATCTCTCCCCTTTCATTCATGTTTTTATTAATTTGGGTCCTTTCTCTTTTCTTTTGGATAAGTCTGGCCAGAGGTTTATCAGTCTTATTAACTTTTTCAAAGAACAAGCTTCTAGTTTCATTGATCTGTTCTACTGTTCTTCTGGTTTCTATTTCATTGATTTCTGCTCTAATCTTTATTATTTCTCTGCTCCTGCTTGGTTTAGGCTTTATTTGCTGTTCTTCCTTCAGGTCCTTTATGTGTAAGGTTAGCTTGTGCATTTGGTATTTTTCTAATTTTTTGAGAGAGGCTTGGATGGCTATGTACCTCCCTCTAAGGACCGTTTTTGCAGTATCCCATAGGTTTTGAACAGATGTGTTTTCATATTCATTGGTTTGCATGAATTGTTTAAGTTCTTCTTTAATTTGCTGGTTGACCCATTCATTCTTTAGGAGGATGTTCTTTAACCTCCAACTGTTTGAGTTCCTTCCATCTTTATTCTTGTGGTTGAGCTCTAGTTTCAAAGCATTTTGGTCTGAAAATATACAGGGAATAATCTCAATCTTTTGGTATCAGCTGAGACCTGATTTGTGACGCAGTATGTGATCTATTCTGGAGAAAGTTCCAATGCGCACATGAGAAGAGTAAGTATTCTGTTGTTTTAGGATGGAATGTTCTGTACATATCTATGAAGTCCATCTGGTCCAATGTGTCATTCAAAATTCTTGTTTCTTTGTTGATCTTCTGCTTAGATGATCTGTCCATTGTTGTGAGTGGAGTGTTGAAATCTCCTACTATTAATGTATTATTATCAATATGTTTCTTTATTTTGGTTATTAATTGGCTTATATAATTGGCTGCTCCCATGTTGGGGATATAGATATTTACAACTGTTAGATCTTCTTGTTGGACAGTCCCTTTAAGTATGATAGAGTGTCCCTCTACATCTCTTATTACGGTCTTTGGTTTAAAATCTAATTTGTCTGATATGAGGATTGCTACCCCAGCTTTCTTTT
>NW_027944042.1:0-217 GCF_054177405.1 Leptonychotes weddellii | reverse complement strand
TGGAAAGTGCATCTACAGTTCTAAAGTAAATCTATTACACAAATGAGACACATGGTATTTATACTTGTATATACATGTGATAATCAGTAGAAATTGACAAAATAAAGCTTATTTTGAAAGAATGTCAAATAGAGAAACATGAAAGGGACGAAGCAGTTTAGCCCCACCTTGCACATTACACACTACCACTAAAAACCAAAATTAGAGCAGATGGAGG
>NW_027944041.1:0-217 GCF_054177405.1 Leptonychotes weddellii | reverse complement strand
CAAGGTTAATATTGTTAAAAAAAAAAAAATGAATGTCCTAGAAGAGGATCCCTCAACCGCTGACCTTGTTAACAATGGGCCTGAAGGGCGCCTGGGTGGCTCAGTTGGTTAAGCGACTGCTTTCGGCTCAGGTCATGATCCTGGAGTCCCTGGATCGAGTCCCGCATCGGGCTCCCTGCTCGGCGGGGAGCCTGCTTCTCCCTCTGACCCTCCCCCC
>NW_027944040.1:0-217 GCF_054177405.1 Leptonychotes weddellii | reverse complement strand
CATAGACTTGTATTCCATTCGTTTTATAGCCTAATAATCCTGTCCAAGACTCAGTATGAACTGATACTTTAGTATTAGGATCATAATTAGGGTCGGTTAGAGCTTCATTTATAACTTCACTGCTAACGCCTAATCCTAGTTGTCCAGAAACGATATTATCTTTTCCTGCTTGACCTACAAACTTGTTATCGCCTTCATATTCAGCTTCAGCACCCCA
>NW_027944039.1:0-217 GCF_054177405.1 Leptonychotes weddellii | reverse complement strand
TTCTATTTTTTTTATGTTTCTGGACTTTCTATTTTGCTTCACTGAACTGTTTCGTCATGTGTCAATACCACGTTGTTCTATAAATGGTTCAATGATGACTCTTAAAAATAGAAAACAGGGCGCCTGGGTGGCTCAGTCGTTAAGCGTCTGCCTTCAGCTCAGGTCATGATCCTGGGGTCCTGGGATCGAGTCCCACATCGGGCTCCCTGCTCAGCAG
>NW_027944038.1:0-218 GCF_054177405.1 Leptonychotes weddellii | reverse complement strand
GTGTTCCATGATTCATTGTTTGTGCATAACACCCAGTGCTCCATGCAGAATGTGCCCTCCTCAATACCCACCACCAGGCTAACCCATCCTCCCACCCCCCTCCCCTCTAGAACCCTGTTTGTTTTTCAGAGTCCATCGTCTCTCATGGTTCGTCTACCCCTCCGATTTCCCCTGCTTCATTCTTCCCCTCCCGCTACCTTCTTCTTCTTCTTTTTTTT
>NW_027944037.1:0-218 GCF_054177405.1 Leptonychotes weddellii | reverse complement strand
ATTCTTTTGTTAATCCCCATACATTACATCATTAGTTTTAGATGAAGTGTTCCATGATTCATTGTTCGTGCACAACACCCAGTGCTCCATGCAGAATGTGCCCTCCTCAATACCCACCACCAGGCCAACCCATCCTCCCACCCCCCTCCCCTCTAGAACCCTGTTTGTTTTTCAGAGTCCATCGTCTCTCATGGTTCGTCTACCCCTCCGATTTCCCC
>NW_027944036.1:0-218 GCF_054177405.1 Leptonychotes weddellii | reverse complement strand
GGATTAAAAAGTATGTATCTTAGGGCGCCTGGGTGGCTCAGTTGGTTAAGCGACTGCCTTCGGCTCAGGTCATGATCCTGGAGTCCCGGGATCGAGTCCCGCATCGGGCTCCCTGCTCGGCAGGGAGTCTGCTTCTCCCTCTGACCCTCCTCCCTCTCATGCTCTCTGTATCTCATTCTCTCTGTCTCAAATAAATAAATAAAATCTTTAAAAAAAAA
>NW_027944035.1:0-218 GCF_054177405.1 Leptonychotes weddellii | reverse complement strand
AGACCTAGGCATGGTTTCTTTTTTTTTTTTTTTTTTAAAGATTTTATTTATTTATTTGAGAGAGAGAGAATGAGAGAGAGCAAGCACATGAGAGGGGGGAGGGTCAGAGGGAGAAGCAGACTCCCTGCCGAGCAGGGAGCCCGATGCGGGACTCGATCCCGGGACTCCAGGATCATGACCTGAGCCGAAGGCAGTCGCTTAACCAACTGAGCCACCCA
>NW_027944034.1:0-218 GCF_054177405.1 Leptonychotes weddellii | reverse complement strand
TCAGATCTGTACCTCTGAGACAAATAATGCAAGATATGTTAAGAAAAAAAAAGAAGAAGAAGAAGGTAGCGGGAGGGGAGGAATGAAGCGGGGGAAATCGGAGGGGTGGACGAACCATGAGAGAAGATGGACTCTGAAAAACAAACTGAGGGTTCTAGAGGGGAGGGGGGTGGGAGGATGGGTTGGCCTGGTGGTGGGTGTTGAGGAGGGCACGTTCT
>NW_027944033.1:0-218 GCF_054177405.1 Leptonychotes weddellii | reverse complement strand
TCAGATCTGTACCTCTGAAACAAATAATGCAAGATATGTTAAGAAAAAAAAAGAAGAAGAAGAAGGTAGCGGGAGGGGAGGAATGAAGCGGGGGAAATCGGAGGGGTGGACGAACCATGAGAGAAGATGGACTCTGAAAAACAAACTGAGGGTTCTAGAGGGGAGGGGGGTGGGAGGATGGGTTGGCCTGGTGGTGGGTATTGAGGAGGGCACGTTCT
>NW_027944032.1:0-1259 GCF_054177405.1 Leptonychotes weddellii | reverse complement strand
CTGCCACGTTCCTGACCTTAGGGGGAAAGCTCTCAGTTTTTCCCCATTGAGAATGATATTCGCTGTGGGTTTTTCATAGAGGCTTTTATGATATTGAGGTATGTACCCTCTATCCCTATACTCTGAAGAGTTTTGGTCAAGAAAGGATGCTGTACTTTGTCAAATGCTTTTTCTGCATCTATTGAGAGGATCATATCATTCCTGTTCTTTCTTTTGTTAATGTATTGTATCACATTGATTGATTTGCGGATGTTGAACCAACCTTGCAGCCCAGGGATAAATCCCACTTGGTCATGGTGAATAATCCTTTTAATGTACTGTTGGATCCTATTGGCTAGTATTTTGGTGAGAATTTTTGCATCCATGTTCATCAAGGATATTGGTCTGCAATTCTCCTTTTTGATGGGGTCTTTGTCTGGGTTTGGGGATCAAGGTAATGGTGGCTTCATAAAACGAGTTTATAAGTTTCATTCGATTTCTATTTTTTGGAACAGTTTCAGAAGAATAGATATTAATTCTTCTTTAAATGTTTGGTGAAATTCCCCTGGGAAGCCATCTGGCCCTGGGCTTTTGTTTGTTGGGAGATTTTTGATGACTGCTTCAATTTCCTTGTGGTTCTAGGTCTGTTCAGGTTTTCTATTTCTTCCTGGTTCAGTTTTGGTAGTTGATACATCTCTAGGAATGCATCCATTTCTTCCAGATTATCTAATTTGCTGGCATATAGTTGCTCATAATATGTTCTTATAATTGTTTGTATTTCTTTGGAGTTGGTTATGATCTCTCCTCTTTCATGATTTTATTTATTTGGGTCATTTCTCTTTTCTTTTTGATATGTCTGGACAGGGGTTTATCAATCTTGTTAATTCTTTCAAAGAACCAGCTCCTAGTTTTGTTGATCTGTTCTTACTGTTCTTTTGGTTTCTATTTCATTGATTTCTGCTCTGATCTTTATTATTTCTCTTCTCTTGCTGGGTTTAGTCTTTATTTGCTGTTCTTTCTCCAGCTCCTTTAGGTGTAGGGTTATGTTTGTATTTAAGACCTTTCTTGTTTCTTGAGAAAGGCCTCTATTGCTATATACTTTCCTCTTAGGACTGCCTTTGCTGCATCCCAAAGATTTTGAACATTTGTGTTTTCATTTTCATTTGTTTCCATGAATTTTTTTAAATTCTTCAATATCCTGGTTGACCCATTCATTCTTTAGTAGGATGCTCTTTAGCCTCCATGTATTTGAGTTCTTTCCGACTATCCTCTTGTGATTG
>NW_027944031.1:0-218 GCF_054177405.1 Leptonychotes weddellii | reverse complement strand
TTTATTTATTTATTTATTTATTTATTTATTTTTTATTCTTATGTTAATCCCCATACATTACATCATTAGTTTTAGATGAAGTGTTCCATGATTCATTGTTTGTGCATAACACCCAGTGCTCCATGCAGAATGTGCCCTCCTCAATACCCACCACCAGGCTAACCCATCCTCCCACCCCCCTCCCCTCTAGAACCCTGTTTGTTTTTCAGAGTCCATCG
>NW_027944030.1:0-218 GCF_054177405.1 Leptonychotes weddellii | reverse complement strand
TTTATTCTTATGTTAATCCCCATACATTACATCATTAATTTTAGATGAAGTGTTCCATGATTCATTGTTTGTGCATAACACCCAGTGCTCCATGCAGAATGTGCCCTCCTCAATACCCACCACCAGGCTAACCCATCCTCCCACCCCCCTCCCCTCTAGAACCCTGTTTGTTTTTCAGAGTCCATCGTCTCTCATGGTTCGTCTACCCCTCCGATTTC
>NW_027944029.1:0-218 GCF_054177405.1 Leptonychotes weddellii | reverse complement strand
CTGTGAATTGTGCAAGACTGTTGAATCTCAGATCTGTACCTCTGAAACAAATAATGCAATATATGTTAAGAAAAAAAAAAGAAGAAGAAGAAGAAGGTAGCAGGAGGGGAAGAATGAAGCGGGGGAAATCGGAGGGGTAGACGAACCATGAGAGACGATGGACTCTGAAAAACAAACTGAGGGTTCTAGAGGGGAGGGGGGTGGGAGGATGGGTTAGC
>NW_027944028.1:0-218 GCF_054177405.1 Leptonychotes weddellii | reverse complement strand
CAGAGATCATGGGTACAGTTTTTTTTTTTTTTTAAAGATTTTATTTATTTATTTGAGAGAGAGAATGAGATAGAGAGAGAGAGCATGAGAGGGGGGAGGGTCAGAGAGAGAGGCAGACTCCCTGATGAGCAGGGAGCCCGACGTGGGACTCGATCCCGGGACTCCAGGATCATGACCTGAGCCGAAGGCAGTCGCTTAACCAACTGAGCCACCCAGGC
>NW_027944027.1:0-218 GCF_054177405.1 Leptonychotes weddellii | reverse complement strand
CTGTGAATTGTGCAAGACTGTTGAATCTAAGATCTGTACCTCTGAAACAAATAATGCAATATATGTTAAGAAAAAAAAAAGAAGAAGAAGAAGGTAGCGGGAGGGGAAGAATGAAGCGGGGGAAATCGGAGGGGTGGACGAACCATGAGAGACGATGGACTCTGAAAAACAAACTGAGGGTTCTGGGGGGGAGGGGGGTGGGAGGATGGGTTGGCCTG
>NW_027944026.1:0-218 GCF_054177405.1 Leptonychotes weddellii | reverse complement strand
TTTTTCCATTTCTTTGTGTCTTCCTCAATTTCTTTCATGAGTATTTTATAGTTTTCTGAGTACAGATCCTTTGTCTCTTTGGTTAGATTTATTCCTAGGTATCTTATGGTTTTGGGTGCAATTGTAAATGGGATCGACTCCTTAATTTCTCTTTCTTCTGTCTTGTTGTTGGTGTATAGGAATGCCACTGACTTCTGTGCATTGATTTTATATCCTGC
>NW_027944025.1:0-218 GCF_054177405.1 Leptonychotes weddellii | reverse complement strand
TCTTAAGACTGCTTTGGCTTGGGCGCCTGGGTGGCTCAGTTGGTTAAGCAACTGCCTTCGGCTCAGGTCATGATCCTGGAGTCCCGGGATCGAGTCCCATATCGGGCTCCTTGCTCAGCAGGGGGTCTGCTTCTCCCTCTGATCCTCCCCCCTCTCATGCTCTCTCTCTCTGTCTCATTCTCTCTCTCAAATAAATAAATAAAATCTTTAAAAAAAAA
>NW_027944024.1:0-218 GCF_054177405.1 Leptonychotes weddellii | reverse complement strand
AGTACCTAAGACAGAAATTCGGGAAAAACTAGCCAAAATGTACAAGACCACACCAGATGTCATATTTGTGTTTGGATTCAGAACCCATTTTGGTGGTGGCAAGACAACCGGCTTTGGCATGATATATGATTCCTTGGATTATGCAAAGAAAAATGAACCCAAACACAGACTTGCAAGACATGGCCTGTATGAGAAGAAAAAGACATCAAGAAAACAGC
>NW_027944023.1:0-218 GCF_054177405.1 Leptonychotes weddellii | reverse complement strand
CATTATTAAAAGTGTATCTAGGGCGCCTGGGTGGCTCAGTTGGTTAAGCGACTGCCTTCGGCTCAGGTCATGATCCTGGAGTCCCGGGATCGAGTCCCGCATCGGGCTCCCTGCTCGGCAGGGAGTCTGCTTCGTCCTCTGACCCTATCCCCTCTCATGTGTTCTCTCTCTCTCATTCTCTCTCTCTCAAATAAATAAATAAAATCTTTAAAAAAAAA
>NW_027944022.1:0-218 GCF_054177405.1 Leptonychotes weddellii | reverse complement strand
CAAGTCCAGTCTTCAGAGCTCCAGAACAACATGAGATTCCTGATGTGGCCAGGAGAGTAGCCCTCCCCTCCACCACTTGGGGCCATGCTTTGTAACCTGAGCTTCTGTCCATGGTCTGAATGATTCCACCAGCTCCTGACATGTATCCCCCCCCACCCCAACCACAGCACTCACCGGCTCCTTGGGTTGGGTGGGGACAGCGTCTCCTCCATCTATCT
>NW_027944021.1:0-1259 GCF_054177405.1 Leptonychotes weddellii | reverse complement strand
TGTCAGAATAATTGGAATCCCGGAGGGAGTGGAGAGAGAGAGAGGACTAGAAGATGTATTTGAGCAAATCATAGCTGAGAACTTCCCTAATCTGGGGAATGAAACAAACATTCGCATCCTAGAGGCAGAGAGGACCCCTCCCAAGATCAAGGAAAACAGGCCAACACCCCGGCATGTAATAGTAAAACTTGCAAATCTTAGAACCAAGGAAACCATCTTAAGGGTAGTTTGGGGGAAGAGATTCCTTACGTACAGAGGGAGGAACAACAGAATAACATCAGACCTATCCACAGAGACCTGGCAAGCCAGAAAGGCCTGGCAAGGCATATTCAGGGTACTAAATGAGAAGAACATGCAGCCAAGAATACTTTATCCAGCAAGGCTTTCATTTAGAATGGATGAAGAGATGCAGAGCTTCCACGACCGGCAGAAACTGAAAGAATATGTGACCTCTAAGCCGGCCCTGCAAGAAATATTAAGGGAGGTTCTATAAAAGAAGAAAGACTCCAAGAGTGATATAAAACAGAAATTTAAAGGAACAATCTATAAAAACAATGTCTTCACAGGCAACGTGATGAAAATTAATTCATATCTTTCAATAATCACTCTCAACGTGAATGGCCTAAATGTTCCCATAAAACGGCACAGGGTTGCAGATTGGATCAAAAGACAGGACCCATCCGTATGCTGCCTACAAGAGACTCATTTTGAACCTAAAGATACATCCAGACTGAAAATGAAGGGATGGAGATCCATCTTCCATGCCAGCGGACCTCAAAAGAAAGCTGGGGTAGCAATTCTTATATCAGACAAATTAGATTTTAAACTAAAGTCTGTAATTAGAGACACAGAAGGACACTATATCATTCTTAAAGGCTCTGTCCAACAAGAAGATCTAAGAATTGTAAATACCTATGCCCCCAACATGGGAGGAGCCATCTACATAAGCCAACTGTTAACCAAAATAGAGTCATATTGATAACAATATGTTAATTGTAGGAGACCTCAATACTCCACTCTCAGCAATGGACAGATCATCTAAGCAGAAAATCAACAAGGAAACAAGGGCTTTGAATGATACATTGGACCAGATGGACCTCATAGATATTTACAGAACATTCCACCCTAAAACAACAGAATACTCATTCTTCTTGAGTGCACATGGAACTTTCTCCAGAATAGACCACATACTGGGTCACAAATCAGGTCTCAACTGATACCAAAAGATTGAGATTATTCCCTGCATATTCTCAGACCAC
>NW_027944020.1:0-12560 GCF_054177405.1 Leptonychotes weddellii | reverse complement strand
GGGAGGGTATGTGCTCTGGTAAGCGCTGTGAATTGTGCAAGACTGTTGAATCTCAGATCTGTACCTCTGAAACAAATAATGCAATATATGTTAAGAAAAAAAAAAAGAAGAAGAAGGTAGCGGGAGGGGAAGAATGAAGCGGGGGAAATCGGAGGGGTGGACGAACCATGAGAGACGATGGACTCTGAAAAACAAACTGGGGGTTCTAGAGGGGAGAGGGGTGGGGGGATGGGTTAGCCTGGTGGTGGGTATTGAGGAGGGCACATTCTGCATGGAGCACTGGGTGTTATGCACAAACAATGAATCATGGAACACTTCATCTAAAACTAATGATGTAATGTATGGGGATTAACATAAGAATAAAAAAAAAAGAAAAAAAAAAGATAAGAGTGGGAATTTAAAGTGTGAGAAAAGACAAGTGGCCCAAGTGGTCACTTATCTAATCTAACCAAGATCTCTGAGAAAAAGGAGCCTCAGTGGGAGGAGGTAGCCTGGCTCTTCATCTAGTTGTGGCTGGTAACGGGTTATTCCAGATAGTTATCTTTGAAGTGGATATCTAGGCAATCAAACTTTAAGTCAGACATTTTTGTTACAAAAAAGGAAAAGAAAAAAAAAATCAGAACTTACATTATAACCACTGATGCAGATTCTTGAAGACCTAGTGAAGATACAGTTTTAGCTGAAATACAATGAAAAGTGCTTGAATTATTAAATGGCTTTAAGTAAGGAAATGATGAGATTTGATTTATATTTTAAAATGGCACATCAATAGCTGTGTAGTGGATAGTAAGAACCTGAACAGAAGTAGAGAGATCAATGTTAGTGGTGCTGCTGCCATACGGGTGTGAAAAGACACAGATAAAAATGTTGTTAAGGAATAGTGGAGGGATATGGGATATACTTTGGATTCAAATAAAATCAGTTGGTTTTAAATGAAGGACATATCCAAGCTTCTTTAAGTTTCAAGTGCATTATGAATCTCAAAAAGAATAATATAATATGGAAGTCTTCCTCGATTTGATCATGGCATCTTTTTTCCTTTATGCCCCTATAAATTTAAGAAAATATCCCAGGTTTATAGTCTCCGTGGAAAAGAAACACAATTTGGAAAACATTGCATTATAGCTGAAAGTGAAAGAAGTTAAATACTTTCTAATTTCTTTTTTTTTTTTAAAGATTTTGTTTATTTATTTGAGAGAGAGAGAGAGAGAGAGACAGAGAAACAGCATGAGAGGGGATAGGGTCAGAGGGAGAAGCAGGCTCCCCGCCAAGCCGGGAGCCCGATGCGGGACTCGATCCCAGGACTCGGGACCATGACCTGAGCCGAAGGCAGTCACCTAACCAACTGAGCCACCCAGGCGCCCAAATACTTTCTAATTTCTAATTAATTAACTTGTAACTATATAACTTACTTTAAAAAGAAATGCAGTTTTTAAGAATACTAAGCAGTACATCCTGGCTAACCAAGTGGTTTTCTAATAAAAGTCCCACTTTGGTAAATAGATAAGAGCAATTTACCATTTTAAGAATTTCTCCAGGAGCATTGTCCTCTTTGTGAATCATGATTACAGCTATTCTCTGCCTAAGTGGTCATTTTAAAACGTGCAAGAACATTATAATTGAATTAGAAAGAATTGTATTTACTTACATATTTATTTTAATAATTTATTTAGCAAATCCCTCAAAAAAAGTAGAAAGAAGTGTTTGACCCAGGATCTATGCAAATTCTAATTTTTAATTTAGTAAGTTATGGTTTTGAAATCTTTTATTTTATAAATATTCAGGAATTGTTACATTTTCTAGCAAGATCCAGGTTAACGTAATGCTTTCCTTTTAGGATAGATGTTACATTCAGAATCTTTCTTTTAACACTAACAAACACAACAACAGAATACATTTGATTTCTTCATTCTAGAAGCACAAAAATTTTAGAATTCATGATTTTGCTTATTTTTTTTATTTAATGTATATACTCTGTGGTCCAAAATAATCCAGAAGAGACTAATAAAATAAAACTTAGACCAATATCCTAGTTTTTAGTAAACAAATTCTTGCCTGTGCTAGGCCTCACACTTTCTACTTACAAAGTGAAGGTTTGGGCGCTTACACCAGTGTCAGTATTTTTAGGAAATGTGCATATTTCCCTAAGGTCTAGAGATTTCTTGCAAATGGGACCAAGGAAAATTTAATGCGGCAAAGAAAACTGACTTTTCAAATCCTCCATATACTATTTTAATCTTCCCCATTTCCATTTACTTGCTCTATGTAAGATAATCAAGTGTTCTCTTAAAAGTCGTATATATCCATGCAATCAAAAATGCTCACATATTATCCTGATACTGTCAGCCTGGCCCACTCTACCAATCAGAGCCTGTTAAGTCCCAGGTTCCCTGTATCCAATCAATTGAAAGGAAGTTTATGTGACACCCAAGAATTCTAGAGTGCATCAGGCACTTCGGAGATTAATGTGTTCTTTGTGACTCTTTCGGAATCACTGGCAATACCTATGTCTTTTATTTTTTTATTTTATTTTTTTTTCAATGGCGAAACATCCAAGTAGTCCCATAGCTCTTGAAAGAAGCTGAGCAATTTTCAATAAACACCAAACAACTGTTTACCTTGTAGGATCTGGTTCTTCCTATTTAAGAAGATAATATACCATAGCTATCCCAGAATTCCAGAAGACTTTCAGATTTATCTTCTACTATGAAATGTAAAATATGCAATTGACCATGTTTTTGGGGAGATCAAATCATATAACATTTACAAATATGAGGCATTATGCCTGGCACGTTTTGCAAAGTCTTCGTTGATAATGGTTTAAATGAATAGATAAGTCAATTGATCCATCCATCAATCACCAAGCCCTAAATTTATACTTTATTTTATTTTAACTTAATTATATTTTACATATTATAAATTATATTTTATATATTTTATTTTATATTTTAATTTAAGTGGCTTGAAATATGAAAGAATGCTTAATTATTAAGTCATTCATAGTATAAAACAAAGACTGACAACTCTGAATTCATAAAGCAAGGACTCTATGAGACCTTCCTGTGGAATGTGGAACCTTTCAGATTTGGCCTGCCCTTGACAGTCTTCAGGTCTATAAAAAGAGTCCTAGATTATATCTGGACCTGCCTGAGACATGCCACACAGACCATGAAATTTTTCTTTCTTGAGTCAATGGATTTGACTCCCTATGCTACCTCCCACCAAGAGGAAAAACAAAAACAAAATTCTCTAGAAAGGCCAGAGTACTCTGCTCACAAGGTTATCTGAGGATGACAGCACAAGATACAAATGATATTATCATCATTTTCAGATATAGAAACAGTATCCTGAGATTTTAAGTGATTAAGTCACACACTTAGTGGCAAATCTAGGATTCACTGCAATATATTTCCTTCCTAACTCCTTATCTTTCCTTGCCATACACTACCTTCCCAGTTAACTATGGAATTTCAGTATCCTCAAGTGTAAAATTGATTAATAACACCTATCATCTAATATCATTGTGAAGATCAAACAAGATAGCAAACATGAAAATGCTTTATGAATAATAAAGGGCTACACAATGTGAAGCATTACTCTCTGGGCATTGTTTCTATATGGTTGCTGCTGTGTCCTCAGATCATGGCTGTTCCTTGTGGTGTCTCCAGTAGTGAAGGCTCCCTTTTGAAACTGGTGCCGTCTAATGCATGCCATTTTCTCTATTATATCCCTCTACATCTGTTCTGGAGATAGAAAAATACTTTTTCAGTAGTTACTCAATGTCACAATTTTTAGTCCCAAATCTCTATGAAGTACTCTTAGTCAAGCCATCATCATTTCCTGTGCCTCAATGTTACTATTCATCATTATGAGTAATTAACTTCTAACTCTCAAAATGAGTGTCGGGAGTTTATTAGAAAGATATATTTGAAAGATCATGGCCTTCACAGTTGACAAGGGAAACCCTGTTTTGGGTTTGTTTGTATCCACTTTGATGCAGGGGACAAAAAAATAGCCTTACAAAGGGTATCCATGGAATACAAGACTCCTTTGATCCAGTTATGCTTCCAAGAATATTTTTGAGAAGCGAAGATGTTAGGTCACCATTTTGTGACTTTTAAATGCCCCACAGCTTCACCTGTTGTGTAGAAGCTACTGATCACAGATCTGATGAGAGCTGGCATTTTGGATTTTTAATCTGGTAGAATGCCTGAAGATTCTAATGAATGGCACTAGCAAAGCAATACTGCATATGCTCCAAAATTGGCTGGAATTTATCCTCTTTTAAATGACACTGAATATAATTTAGAAGTGTCAGACTCATAAAGTTCATGTTCTCATGAAAGTTCACTATGAAAAACAGATATGTCCACTCAGGATTTCTTTGGCAGAATGTCTGCAACATCATTGTTTTGCTTAACTTGTACGAAGGTATTTTTAATAAACCTGTTAACAACTTCAATATTGTGGTCTTTTCTGATACTCACTTTTATATTGTCAACAATTTCATCTTTCCTCCATTCAGCACAATTTTTTTTTTCTCTTTGTGAATTTTCTTTTGAAAATGCTGAGCTATTATTAAGGTACAGTAAACAGAACTCTTGTATAAGAATGCCTGTTTCAAGTAGGCCCTTAGGCCTTCAGACAGGACAATGGAACAGAATCCATTAATTATCATTTCCCAGAATGAATGGGGTGAGCTTTGACAAAGCATACCTTGCAAAAGCTATCAGCACCAAGCACTCCTCTCCGTGGTTAGGGTATTTGACCCCAGGGAATGACACAAACACTGAAGGTATTTTTTTCTTCTTTTGCTTACATTTTGACAGAAATTTAAAAATAGATTACAGAAAGATTTAATACCCCAGAGTGGTTTGCTTTCTAGCAGAGCTCTTAAAAGCACTCCTGATTGTTAGCAATTATAATTGTACCTTCACTCCTGGATACCAGAAATAATAGCACTACTACTGCAATGATATCCTTTTAGTTCAGACTGACACTTGCACCAAAATGTGCAAGGTTAAACTGCAACTTTAAAATGGGCATTGATGGGCGCCTGGGTGGCTCAGTTGGTTGAGCGACTGCCTTCGGCTCAGGTCATGATCCTGGAGTCACAGGGTCGAGTCCCGCATCGGGCTCCCTGCTCGGCAGGGAGTCTGCTTCTCCCTCTGACCCTCCTCCCTCTCGTGCTCTCTGTCTCTCATTCTCTCTGTCTCAAATAAATAAATAAAAAATAAAATCTTTAAAATGGGCATTGATGATTGTTGTGTTAAAATTGACAGACATTATTGAACATTTGTAAAGTAAGAACATGTTGTCTGCATGCAGAAAAATTTAAGAATCAACTGTAAACAGGGCTGGGTACTCATGAGTAATGATCTAATGATGCAGTTAACCGTACAGAAAACTAAAATTTTAGGTAAATGTTTAGATAATTCAAACATAAAGAGAGCTTTCTGTTACTTGACTATCTGAGATGGGTGTTTCAATTCCTCTTCACCAAATTTTTGTGTTCTCAATACTTATATGTTAAAAGAAAAAAATCATAAATATTTAGGTCTCCTTAAATCAAAATCTATACTTCTCTTGGTGTGTCAATAATTTGGGACTTAAAAAAAAAATGTTTGGAATTAGCCTGCTCTTTGGATCACAAACTTAGAAGTGGTTGTAGCGGGTGTTATTTGATCTTAACCCCTCTCATCCTCCACACCACACACACACACACACACGCACACACACTTGTTCACACAATCACACCCATACACACATCTGCTCCTTTTGGATTTACTCATCTCTGCTGCAATCATTGCACCTACATTACTGACCTGTTGTTTGGTGTATAGGTGGCTACAACACTGGTAGGATTTGGAGATGTTCCCCAGGATTTCCCAGATTGGAACTAGGGCTAGAGATGCTATTCTTCTCTAGTGATGAAATCTGAAGCATGAGCTTAATAACTCTTTTTTTTAAAGTCCATTATTATTTGTAAGAAAGTATTCCCAGATATTTAAATGAACCCAGGTTAAGTTGGCTTTCTGTTTATTACAAACCAGAGTCCTCACTAGTGAATCCAGTAAGAAAGGATGATTATTTATGAATGGAAGAAAAGTGTATTTTCTGATGGATCTGGATTTAAATTCCAGGTCAATAGTTTGATTGGTCATGTGTCCTTAGGTAAGTTACTTGTCCCTCTGAATGTCAGATTTATCCTCGATTAAGGGAAAATAGGTATAATAATACCCTATTTACTATAAAGACTAATACCTTACAATGCATGAAAATTTGAAATGATGGTTCCCTTTCCCTTCTTATCCAGGTATTTCTAAAACAAACTGGAAAAACAATAAAATATTAAACTAAGGAAAACACATATTTATGGTAGAAGAAGAATGAAATGATAATTTTACATCTATTTTTTATTGATTTTAGTGATTGGACATTTTTCTTATAAGTTGACAAACACCTATTAGTATGCTTCCAATGGTAACAATATTGTTTACTCAAAATTAAATGTCACTGGGTGCAAGTTCAATAAAAGATTGAAATATCATATTTAGGGACACCTGGGTTTCAAGTTGGTTAAGGGTCCAACTCTTGGTTTTGGTTCAGGTCGTGATCTCAGGGTCGTGAGATCAAGCCCTGCATTGGGCTGTATGCTCAGCATGGAGTCTGTTTGAGATTTTCTCTCCCTCTCCCTCTGCCCATCCTGCTTGTGCTCATGCTCTCTCACTCTCTAAAATAAATAAATAAATAAATCTTAAAAAAAAGAAAGAGAAAATACCATATTTAGATAAACAGAAGTCAGTGCAATGACACTAAATGAACCAGCAATAAGTAATGGAAGAAAATCCCAGGAAAAATTAATATACATATTATTTTAGAAAAGGAAAATTTCAAAGACAAAGTGAATGAATGATCATGTGTGAGAACTTTGTTTCACATTGAGTTCCAACTTTCCGTTTTGTGCAGCAGTTTCTCAGATTAGTGTTTTCTGCTACTTATGACTTGTAGAGTGACCGTGCATATTTTATTTACTTTCTCCTTTACCTTCCTGGGAGGTATCCACAGAACAGAGATAGAAAACTGCACACCACCTGGTAACATGAGTGAGATGGTATGTTACCTTCTCTGTCAGACAAGGCTGTGTGAAAGGTGGGGGAAGCTCCAGTAAGTACTTGGCTTGAAAGACAAAAGAATTGATTATGATGATTATGATGGGGAATGGCCTTTGTTTGATGACAGAAAAGCCTTTTTTTTTTTTTTTTTTAGATACAGAACATTCATCAGTGGGTGTCATAGAAAGCAGGGACCTTAACAAACTGATAGCTGCTGTAGAGTGTGATACAATGTCAATTGCAGGTATATTAACTTACCTTAGCACTTCACTTTACAGTATGTAAAATCCTTTCTCATACAAAATCCCCACACCTCCAGCAACCTGCTGTAATAAGTCAGTCAGGAATTAAAGCCTCAATGATCTTATATGCTTTGCTCAAAGAGATAGCCAGTGAGTACTGGAGCAGGTTTCAAGGCTAGGCCTACCAGATTCAGCCAAACTGTGTTATCACCTCCCCATGCTGTCCATGCACCCATTCACCTGTGAGTTAGGCCACCCCAACAAATCTTAAGATGGAGTAATTGTAGTATTCTTTCTTCAGCATGGTGTTTATTTTTTTCACTCTCTCTTAATTTCCTTTTTTCTTTCTTTCTTATCCTCATTTAATTCCCATTTCTTCTCTGCCTTACTTCCTTATTTTGTTGCATTTTTCTCTATTTTGAAGATCATTTTCAAAGTATTTTAACAAACATAACACCACTGGTTTTCTCAACAATTCCGTAATGGAAAAATGCAGTTTTCAGACTCCTTTACCTGTGAGAAAAGCTGATGTGCAGAGGTGTTCCATGGTCATGCATGGCATGAAGGCAATATCAAGATCAGGTTTCCAGATGCATGAGGACAGGCAGAGCCTTAGTGCCTTTCACTGTTTTAAAGCCTTGATAAAAAACTAGTTTCACAGCCAGAAAGCAGGTTAAGAATGCTGTCAAATTCATCCATCTACCCATCTATCAACCTACATATCTATCCAACAAAGTATATTATTCTTGACTCTGAAATGACAAAGGTAAAAATGGACAATCGCTGCTATTAAAGGACTCACAACATGTTATGTGAGAAACACTTCGGTGGATACATGGTGGAAATAATGAGTGAGCCCCTATTCTAAAGAAGTGTACCTCCTAAGGAGGAGATATATAGATGCACTTATACATAGGGAGGATATTCAAGTTGAAAAAGCAGGTGAATGGTTTAGACTCTGCAATTATCTAGCTGTGTGACTTTAGGTAAGTTATTCTCCCCCAATATTTTAGAAAGAGGAAGTAACATTGGGCACGGGGAGGGGTATTTGGGTCAACAAACAAATTAAATACTGTGAAAGTTCTAGTTCTTCGATTCTTGTCCAAATGAAGTTAGACAAATTCTCCAACCTAGTTTTTAACTACAACCCCAACAGAATATGGAAACCGACATATTTTTTTTTTTAAAGATTTTATTTATTTATTTGAGAGAGAGAGAATGAGAGAGAGAGCACGAGAGGGAAGAGGGCAGAGGGAGAAGCAGACCCCCTGCTGAGCAGGGAGCCCGATGCGGGACTCGATCCCGGGACTCCAGGATCATGACCTGAGCCGAAGGCAGTCGCTTAACCAACTGAGCCACCCAGGCGCCCAGAAACCGACATATTTTTATATTAAGTTTACATGAATAAGTTCTGCAAGAAAAGCTATTAAGATCACTGAATTCAGTATTCCCAGATAATTTTTATATTGCCCTTTCTACTAATTGGTGCCTAAGGAAATGCATGTGACACAAGGCTTGGAGTATATCATACAAAACCAAACAAAACTAACTGCAGCATAAAACACTGTAAATAAAAATTTAATTATCTTGCAGAGTCTTCTTCCGGCATGCTACATATATTGGCATGTTAAATGAGGCTAAGGTAAGCAAGGGAAATACTGATTAAGAACAGAATTGAATTTTAAATTCCAATTAAAAAAATAAAAAAAAGAGCTAATAAGAATCAATGGTGTTGAAGAAATCAATAAGAACTAGTACATTATTTTTAAATAGTGCAAAACAATATGACCAAGAATCAGATTGCTTTAAGTGACCAAATAAATAAAAAATGCAGTTTACATTTTCTAGGAAATTGTAAATCTTGAAAGTAAGTTTCAAAGAATAGTTCCGCCAAAATGTCTACCTTATATATTGGCGTGTCACATTTTTGCCCACCCTCACCCCTATCTAAGCATTCTACTCTATCTATTGCCACTTTGGTTTTGGTCATGGTTATTACCTGGAAGATTTCATCTTCTTTATTGATAAGAATATAGGACATTTTCACTAGGGTTTCCTACAAGTGTAAGTAGTTCTGTCCAGGCATTAGGAGCAAATAAGAAGCTAGGGATATTTGGCCTGTAAAAGAGAACAATTAGGGGGATATAGTACCTGTGTTTTTAAAAGTGAAAGATTAGCCTATGGAAGAAAGATGAGTTTTACTATCAGAGCATTCAAAAATAGAATCAGTACCAATGGATAAAAGTAGAGAGCACTATTTGGTTCATAATAAGGAAAAACTGTCTAAGAATTAAGCATGATTGAGGTTGAATGGCAAGGAGGTGGCTAGTTCCCAGGTCTTGGAGGCATTTTTGCAAATGCTTAGTACCTACTGAGTTTGAGTGTATGAAACGGGATTAAATGGCAGATTGAAGATTGAAATAGAGCAGTTTTTGAAAACTCTGCTTCACACCACATTAGCAGAACATGAAATCAAATTAATGGATCTTGACCAGCATTTTTAAATGAATATGTTAATTTTTATACAAGTAGTCATTCATGTTTATTGCAGAAATATGCAAGTATAGGGAAATCAAAAGAAAAAAAACAGAAAAAATATCACAGAGATATTCATCTTAATCATTGTACTTTATTCCACACATCTTTGTCTGTAGATATATATTTAAACTCATTTATTATCTATCAATACATGTATGTGTGCATATTAAATGCATATTTAAACATATGTATATATTTGTATATGTACTTTAAATATATCTATACATACAATGGGATGCATTTTTTCTCACCTGTGTGGAGAGCTAAAGAGCCCTATACAACATTAAATTAATGCCATTATGGTAAAAATGTGGCAAGCCCTGTGCTTTGCACTCTCCATGTATTAGTTTGCATAGCCCTTATATCCACAATGAGGTAGATGTTATTATCAGTACACAAAAATATGTTATATATCTATACACTAATAGTGGACTATCAAAAATAGAAATTAAGAGAACAGTCCCATTTATAATTTCACACACACACAAAACAAACCTAGGAACACATTTAATCAAAGAGGTAAAAAACCTGTACACTGAAAAATGTTAAGATAGTCATAAAAGAAATAGAAACAACACTAATATTTCATGCTCATGAAACTAAAAGCCTTACCATCCAAAGGCTTTGGATGTCCATACCATCCAAAGAATCTACAGATTCAATATAATCCCTATCAAAATTCCAGGGGCATTTTTCACAAAAATGGAACAATCTTAAAATTTGTATGGAACCACAAAAGGTCCTGAATAGCCAAAGCAATCTTAAGAAAGAAGAACAGGTTGAAAGCATCATGCTCCCTTATTTCAAACTCTATTACAAAGCTATAGTAATCAAAACAGTATAGTACTAACATAAAAAATAGACACATAGATCAATGGAATAGAATAGAGAGCCCAGAAATAAACCAAAACATGTTTAGTTAATCAATTTATGACAAAGGAGCTAAGAATATACAATGGGGAAAGGACAGTCTCTTCAATAAATGGTGTTGGGAAAACTGGACAGCCATATGCAAAAGAATGAAACTGGATCGTTATCTTACATCATACATCATACACAAAAATTAACCCAAAATAGATAAAGTACTTGAATGTAAGACCTGAAATCATAAAAATCCTAGAAAAAAACATAGGGGGTAAGCTTCTTGACATGGGTCTTGGCGACAAATTTATGGATTTGATATCAAAAGTAAATATAAACAAGTATAACGACATCAAACTAAAAAACTTCTGCACAAAAAGGAAACCATCAACAAAATGAAAAAGCAACCACTGAATAAGAGAAAATATTTGCAAATCATATTTTGATAAGGGGCTAATATCCAAAATATATGAAGAACTCATACAACTCAATAGCAAAAAAAACCCCAAACAATCCAATTTAAAAAATGGGTAGAGGGTCTGAATAGACGTTTTTCCAAAGAAGACATAGAGATGGCCAACAGGCACATGAAAATATCTCAACACTGCTAATCATCAGAGAAATGCAAACCAAAACCATGAGATATCACCCACACCTGCTATAATGGCTGCTATATTAAAAAAAAAAAAAGGGGGAGGCCCTGGGTGGCTCAGATGGTTAAGCGTCTGCCTTCAGCTCAGGTCATGATCCCAGGTCCTGGGATCGAGTCCCACATCAGGCTACCTGCTAGGCTGGGGGCCTGCTTCTCCCTCTGCCTCTCTCTGACTCTCATGAATAAATAAATAAAACATTAAAAAAAAAAAGACAAGAAGTAACATGTGTTAACAAGGATATGGAGAAAAGGAAACTCCTGTGCACTGTTGGTGTGAATATAAATTTATGCAGCCACTATGAAAAATAGTATGGAGATTTCTTTAAAATATTAAAAATAGAACCAGCATATGATCCAATAATTTCACTTCTGGGTATTTATCCAAAGGAAATGAACACACTAATTCAAAAAGATATCTAAACCTTCATGTTCATTGCAGCATTATTTGCAATAGACAAGGCATGAATACAACCTAAATGTTCATCAGTGTGTAAATCAGTGGGTGAATGGATAAAGAAATTGTGGTATATATGTATAATGGAATATTATTATATTATATGCTGTATTATATAATAGGGGGATAATATTCATCCATAAAAAAAAATGAAATCTTGCCATTTGCAACAATATGGATGGACCTTGGGGCTATTATGCTAAGTGAAATGAGTAACACATTGCTGCTATAAATATTGGGGTGAAGATTTCATTTTTTTGATGGTCGAGTAATATTGCATTGCATATATATACACCACATCTTCTTTATCCATTCATCTGTTGATGGACATCTGGGCTCTTTCCATAGTTTGGCTATTGTAGACATTGCTGTTATAAACATCGGGGTGCATGTACCCCTTCGGATACCTACATTTGTATCTTTGGGGTACATACCCAGTAGTGCAATTGCTGGGTCATAGGGTAGCTCTATTTTCAACTTTTTGAGGAACGTCCATACTGTTTTCCAGAGTGGCTGCACCAGCTTGCATTCCCACCAACAGTGTAGGAGGGGTCCCCTTCCTCCACATCCTCACCAACATCTGTCGTTTCCTGACTTGTTAATTTTAGCCATTCTGAGTGGTGTGAGGTGGTATCTCATTGAGGTTTTGATTTGTATTTCCCTGATGCCGAGTGATGTTGAGCACTTTTTCATGTGTC
>NW_027944019.1:0-1012 GCF_054177405.1 Leptonychotes weddellii | reverse complement strand
AGCAGGGAGCCGGGATGTGGGGCTCCATCCCAGGACCCTGGGATCGTGACCTGAGCCGAAGGCAGACGCTTAATGACTGAGCCAGCCAGGCGCCCCTTAAAGGTGTTTTTCAATTTTAAATGGGTCCAAGAGCTGTTGGAGAGGGAGGAAATGCAGTTGGAGCAGATGGCTGGTGACGGGTGGAAGGAGGTCTAGGAAGAGAGGGCGAGAAGGAGCCCAGCTGGGAGGTAGCCTTGGATCTGCAGGGAAGATCTCTCTAGGAGACAGACAGACAAAAGGAGGTGAGGATGGGTACAAATGCAGCTAGATTTGTAGGTGAGAGTGCGAGGGATGGAATTGGGAGTGTTTACTTCTAGTCATATTATTAAGACCAGTTTTTGCCTTTCTCCTCTACGATAAGATCCAAATATGGGGAGATGGCTTTGAGCACATGTCAGCAAACATGAAAGGGCCAGGTAGTAAATATTTTAGGCTTTGTGGGCCAATGGTTTCTCTCACTACTCAACTCTGCTTGTGTAGCACGAAAGCAACCATAGACAAAACATAGTCAACCAGTGGGGCTGTGTTCCAATAAAATTTTATTTACAAAAGCACAGTGGGCTGACACGGCCCATGGTTTGCCACCCCTGGCCTGGTGTTCATGCTGTACACTGCGTCCCTGTAAGGCGCAAGTCCCGGACTGCCTGCACGTCAGAGGCCTGGGACATAGTCTCTTGCCCTTAGTCGTTATGGGGCAAGTCACTTAATCTTTCTGAGTTTTCCCATCTCTTAAATATCTGTTTGATAAGCTGTCCTGATTACCTGTGTGTGAGGCTCTGAGGGGAGCCTGGAGGATTCAGTGTAACTTATTCCTTCTATTAATATTACTCCAAATAAACATGTAGAAGCTCAAATGTTAGCTCCATGAGGCAGAGGTTTTTCTTGTTGTTCCATTATTTTTTTGTTCGTTGATGTAGTCCAAACACCCACCATAACGCTGAGCATGGAATAGGCCCTCGAATATATGTTAATG
>NW_027944018.1:0-218 GCF_054177405.1 Leptonychotes weddellii | reverse complement strand
GCTGTATAGAGAGAGGGTGGGGAAAACCTTTGATTCCCAGTCTTTCAAGGGGACTGTATCTCAGGCTTTGGGCCCTCAGCCTGGAGTCAGTAGGCAGACCCTAGGCCTGTTTGAACATCCCACAACATCAGACCCCCTTCCTTAATTTCCTGTCTTTGTCTCCCTCTTGTAGCTCCTCCTTAGTCTGGGAGTGTGGGAAACCCTTGGCTGTTCCTGAT
>NW_027944017.1:0-218 GCF_054177405.1 Leptonychotes weddellii | reverse complement strand
TGAAGCGGGGGAAATCGGAGGGGTAGACGAACCATGAGAGACAATGGACTCTGAAAAACAAACAGGGTTCTAGAGGGGAGGGGGGTGGGAGGATGGGTTAGCCTGGTGGTGGGTATTGAGGAGGGCACATTCTGCATGGAGCACTGGGTGTTATGCACAAACAATGAATCATGGAACACTTCATCTAAAACTAATGATGTAATGTATGGGGATTAACA
>NW_027944016.1:0-218 GCF_054177405.1 Leptonychotes weddellii | reverse complement strand
ATCAGGAACAGCCAAGGGCTTCCCACACTCCCAGACTAAGGAGGAGCTACAAGAGGGAGACAAAGACAGGAAATTAAGGAAGGGGGTCTGATGTTGTGGGATGTTCAAACAGGCCTAGGGTCTGCCTACTGACTCCAGGCTGAGGGCCCAAAGCCTGAGATACAGTCCCCTTGAAAGACTGGGAATCAAAGGTTTTCCCCACCCTCTCTCTATACAGC
>NW_027944015.1:0-218 GCF_054177405.1 Leptonychotes weddellii | reverse complement strand
TCTTTATCTTTACTTTGATCTTTATGGATATGCTCACGCTTTATATCCATACAAGTCATAAGCATTATTAAAAAATAAATCGGTGTAGCAACAGAATAGCTTAATGGTAATACCCATAAAAAGAATAAACTGCGGCGCTCTCCAGTCGCTCCTTGTCCAATAACCATATCGGTCAATAATAAATAAAAATAATAGACAAAGATACTTAATAAAGGAAA
>NW_027944014.1:0-218 GCF_054177405.1 Leptonychotes weddellii | reverse complement strand
GTAGGGCTGGTTTTGTGTTTGCAAATTCCTTTAGTTTTTGTTTGTCCTGGAAGCTTTTTATCTCTCCTTCAATTTTCAATGACAGCCTAGCTGGATAGAGTATTCTTGGCTGCATATTTTTCTCATTTAGTGCTCTGAATATATCCTGCCAGTCCTTTCTGGCCTGCCAGGTCTCTGTGGATAGGTCTGTTGCCAATCTAATGTTTCTACCCTTGTAG
>NW_027944013.1:0-218 GCF_054177405.1 Leptonychotes weddellii | reverse complement strand
TTTCCTTAGTGGTTATAGGTCTGTTCAGGTTTTCTATTTCATCCTGGTTCAGTTTTGGTAGTTGATACATCTCTAGAAATGCATCCATCTCTTCCAGGTTATCTAATTTGCTGGCATAGAGTTGCTCATAATATGTTCTTATAATTGTTTGTATTTCTTTGGTGTTGGTTGTGATCTCTCCTCTTTCATTCATGATTTTGTTGATTTGGGTCATTTCT
>NW_027944012.1:0-218 GCF_054177405.1 Leptonychotes weddellii | reverse complement strand
AGATCTCATTCCTTTTGATGGCTGCATAATATTCCATTGTATATATATACCACATCTTCTTTATCCATTCATCTGTCGATGGACATCTTGGCTCTTTCCACAGTTTGGCTATTGTGGACATTGCTGCTATAAACATCGGGGTGCACGTACCCTTTCGGATCCCTACTTTTGTATCTTTGGGGTAAATACCCAGTAGTGCAATTGCTGGATCATATGGT
>NW_027944011.1:0-218 GCF_054177405.1 Leptonychotes weddellii | reverse complement strand
AACGAGGTTAAGTAGCTTTAATTAATTTATAAATCAATCAAAGTTTTTTAGTTAAAGCCCATCAGTTATTAACTTACTTATTAATTAAAGCCCAACTTAGATAATAAGTAGGGCTTATATATAACATCCAATAGTTTAACAAAAATTTATCAGACTTTGGGTCAAATGATAGAGAAATCAGGGGTCTTTTGGTTGTCTTTTGGTTATAACTTATGATT
>NW_027944010.1:0-218 GCF_054177405.1 Leptonychotes weddellii | reverse complement strand
TGGCTAACAGACACATGAAAAAATGTTCATCATCATTAGCCATCAGGGAAATTCAAATCAAAACCACATTGAGATACCACCTTACACCAGTTAGAATGGCAAAAATTGACAAGGCAAGAAACAACAAATGTTGGAGAGGTTGTGGAGAAAGGGGAACCCTCTTACACTGTTGGTGGGAATGCAAGTTGGTACAGCCACTTTGGAAAACAGTGTGGAGG
>NW_027944009.1:0-218 GCF_054177405.1 Leptonychotes weddellii | reverse complement strand
AGGCACGACCTTTAAGATCCACATGAGCAATATTTTGCTCTACTTCTGGCTTTTGCCAAGGCTGCCCAGTTTCGGGATTAATTTTACGTTTTGGGTTGTTGTAATGATCTAAAAACTCAATCACTGTTCTTAGATTGCGAAAGACACCATTGTGCATATAAGGCGGCGTGACCGCGATATTGCGAAGCGTTGGGTTTTTAAACATACCCCTAAACTCT
>NW_027944008.1:0-1259 GCF_054177405.1 Leptonychotes weddellii | reverse complement strand
CCAGGATAATCTCCTTATCTTAAACTCAACTGATTAATAACCATAGTTATATTTGTAGAGTGTCTTTGTCAGTTATCATAACATATTCACAGACACATCAGAGGACAAATTTCATGGGGGCCAGGATTCTGCCAACCATGGCGTATATAAGGCGTATGTTTGTTAAGCACAGCAGAAGAAAAAATGTATTCCGCTGTGATTGCAAATGTGTTAACATATAAGTAGTCAGAATCAGGAAACATCATTCCAAAATACTAAGACTGATATTAACTATTTTTTTCTATTTATAAGGTGTTCTTTAATCTTATATAATTTATATAATGAAATAGAAAAAATATGAAAACCAACAGAAAATTTATAGGGTTAAATACAACTACATTTTTATTAGTAGCAAAGCTTGAAATTCTAACACTATTACCAAAGGTTGAAATTTTTCCATGATTCAGAAAAGCTTACTGGATATTTTTCATCTTATTGGGTAATGATAAATAATCTATCTGTCAGAATGACCCAATAAATCAAATATCTAATTTGTGTAGCTGAGGCAGAAAATTAAAAAAATATATATTACAGTACTAATGGAAGGATTGCAGCCATATATTAATGCAGTATATGTATCCTGGAAAGAGGATGAGAGATACTATGATATGTTCAAAGATGTCTGTGAGTAGGAACAGGTGATTCTCATTGTAAGCTTACCATTATGAAGCAAATTTTACAACCAAGCGAGGACTCATGTTGGGTAAAAGTTAAGTGTAACAACTATTGTGTAGAAATATTGACTTATTTTTATCAGCTTTCAACTCTCAATTCTTTCAGATTTTAGTCTTGTTAGCTACTAATAACTTACAGATAATAATGGATAGTAGCCATTATGCCAATCCAGAGATTAATCTGAGAATCTTCAAATAAAATATATCTTTACAGATGATGTGAAATAGCGCAGTAAAGCAGGGTAAAATACTAAATTGTTTTTGACATAGTATAGATTAACAGTTGTCCAAATGGAAGTAACACTTGAAGGACTGCTTTCATTTTCTCTAGTAAATCATGAATTATTTTGAGGCTTATTAATTTAAGTTGGATCACACTCAGTAAAAATGTAGCTGTTTCTACACTGTAAATAAACTCTGAAAATACACATGAATAAGCAAACAGCCCTTGGGATGTGTGTGACATTATGTGTGTGAACAGATTTTTAAATAACTTATTTTTTTAAACAAATTTAAATTTCTTCAACATTGTTTTCTCCTTTCCTC
>NW_027944007.1:0-218 GCF_054177405.1 Leptonychotes weddellii | reverse complement strand
CTCCCCTCTAAAACCCTCAGTTTGTTTCTCAGAGTCCATAGTCTCTCATGGTTCATCTCTCCCTCCGATTTCCCCCCCTTCATTTTTCCCTTCCTTCTCCTAATGTCCTCCATGCTATTCCTTATGTTCCACAAATAAGTGAAACCATATGATAATTGACTTTCTCTGCTTGACTTATTTCACTTAGCATAATCTCCTCCAGTCCCATCCATGTTGAT
>NW_027944006.1:0-218 GCF_054177405.1 Leptonychotes weddellii | reverse complement strand
TATCACATTGATTGATTTGCGGATGTTGAACCAACCTTGCAGCCCAGGGATAAATCCCACTTGGTCATGGTGAATAATCCTTTTAATGTACTGTTGGATCCTATTGGCTAGTATTTTGGTGAGAATTTTTGCATCCATGTTCATCAGGGATATTGGTCTGTAATTCTCCTTTTTGATGGGGTCTTTGTCTGGTTTTGGGATCAAGGTAATGCTGGCCT
>NW_027944005.1:0-218 GCF_054177405.1 Leptonychotes weddellii | reverse complement strand
TTTTTTTTTTAAAGATTTTTTTATTTATTTATTTGAGAGAGAGAATGAGAGAGAGAGCACATGAGAGGGGGGAGGGTCAGAGGGAGAAGCAGACTCCCCGCCAAGCAGGGAGCCCGATGCGGGACTCGATCCAGGGACTCCAGGATCATGACCTGAGGCGAAGGCAGTCGCTTAACCAACTGAGCCACCCAGGCGCCCAGAACTCTCATATTTTTTGA
>NW_027944004.1:0-218 GCF_054177405.1 Leptonychotes weddellii | reverse complement strand
CCGTCTATCCTCCCGAATATCGCCTCGGATTCACTTCTCCGCACGTCCTACCTTCCAGAAAGTGGTCGCTTTTCTGTTCAGAGAGTTGTTGCTATTCCTTTCTTCGATCTCCTGTTGAGTTTGTAGGTGTTCAGAATGGTTTGATCCCTATCCAGCTGAATTCCTGAGAGGAGACGAAATCCAGGTCTCCTACTCCTCCACCATCTTGCTCCGCCCCC
>NW_027944003.1:0-218 GCF_054177405.1 Leptonychotes weddellii | reverse complement strand
TCTGCCTTTCTTTCAAGACACAGCTTTCTCCTTGAGGCTTTCTTTTCCTTCTCTGGATTTTCCTTATGCCTTTGATCATAGATTTTTTTTTTTTTTATTCTTATGTTAATCCCCATACATTACATCATTAGTTCTAGATGAAGTGTTCCATGATTCATTGTTTGTGCATAACACCCAGTGCTCCATGCAGAACGTGCCCTCCTCAATACCCACCACCA
>NW_027944002.1:0-218 GCF_054177405.1 Leptonychotes weddellii | reverse complement strand
GTGAATTGTGCAAGACTGTTGAATCTCAGATCTGTACCTCTGAAACAAATAATGCAATATATGTTAAGAAAAAAAAAAAGAAGAAGAAGAAGGTAGCGGGAGGGGAAGAATGAAGCGGGGGAAATCGGAGGGGTAGACGAACCATGAGAGACGATGGACTCTGAAAAACAAACAGGGTTCTAGAGGGGAGGGGGGTGGGGGGATGGGTTAGCCTGGTG
>NW_027944001.1:0-218 GCF_054177405.1 Leptonychotes weddellii | reverse complement strand
GGGATCAAACCATTCTGAACACCTACAAACTCAACAGGAGATCGAAGAAAGGAATAGCAACAACTCTCTGAACAGAAAAGCGACCACTTTCTGGAAGGTAGGACGTGCGGAGAAGTGAATCCGAGGCGATATTCGGGAGGATAGACGGCGGGGGAGGGGCCTCCGTCGGCCGCTTCTGGCAAGTGATAGAGCCGCGGAGCACAAAATCGGAACTTTTA
>NW_027944000.1:0-218 GCF_054177405.1 Leptonychotes weddellii | reverse complement strand
AACTCAACACCCAAAGAACAAAGAATCCAATCAAGAAATGGGCAGAAGACATGAACAGACATTTTTCCAAAGAAGACATCCAAATGGCCAACAGACACATGAAAAAGTGCTCAATATCGCTCGGCATCAGGGAAATCCAAATCAAAACCTCAATGAGATACCACCTCACACCAGTCAGAATGGCTAAAATTAACAAGTCAGGAAACGACAGATGTTGG
>NW_027943999.1:0-218 GCF_054177405.1 Leptonychotes weddellii | reverse complement strand
GGGTGCAATTGTAAATGGGATCGACTCCTTAATTTCTCTTTCTTCTGTCTTGTTGTTGGTGTATAGGAATGCCACTGATTTCTGTGCATTGATTTTATATCCTGCCACTTTACTGAATTCCTGTATGAGTTCTAGCAGTTTTGGGGTGGAGTCTTTTGGGTTTTCCACATAAAGTATCATATCATCTGCAAAGAGTGAGAGTTTGACTTCTTCTTTGC
>NW_027943998.1:0-218 GCF_054177405.1 Leptonychotes weddellii | reverse complement strand
CCATACATTACATCATTAGTTTTAGATGAAGTGTTCCATGATTCATTGTTTGTGCATAACACCCAGTGCTCCATGCAGAATGTGCCCTCCTCAATACCCACCACCAGGCTAACCCATCCTCCCACCCCCCTCCCCTCTAGAACCCTGTTTGTTTTTCAGAGTCCATCGTCTCTCATGGTTTGTCTACCCCTCCGATTTCCCCCGCTTCATTCTTCCCC
>NW_027943997.1:0-1259 GCF_054177405.1 Leptonychotes weddellii | reverse complement strand
ATTTTCTGACTGAAGCAAGGACTGGAAAAATATACCCAAGCAAGGAGGGCATACATTCAAGATTTCCGAGAGTTCTCAAAAAACATACCCGCTACGCTGGGAAGATGCCAGACCTACACAAGTGAATACAAGAGCATCGGACTAACCTAGCCCTGAGAGTCGAACATGCGCAGCGGGAGATCGACTACCTGGAGTACCTGCGAGAAGCTGACAGTGTGCGTGGAATGAGAGGACAAGACCCTGGCAGAAAAGCTCATCCGAGAGGTGGAAGAAGAGAAGAAGGTCGGGACTCTGCTGAATGCAAGTAAGAGAACTGTGTCCACACAAACGCAGCACAGATAGGGGTCTGGCCAAGTAGGAGAGTAAGAACTAGATGTGTGGTCTTGGGTGCAGGCACTGAGAGAGAAACCTTAGCAGGGAACAGGTGTCTGAAGGAAAAGTCAGATTGTGTTCTATTGTTTAACCAAATTTAGAAAAACAGAAAGAGAAACTTATCTTGAAATTACAGTATTAGTTTATTCCTTATACTATTATACTATCATGACCTATTTTAGCTTCTAATCTGCTATTTCCTATGTTGAATAAATTCATCTTCAGATAGAAAAATCATTTTTAAATAGTCTTATTTTTCTGAACTGTGAAGAGCTCTACATGGATTAGCAGAATAAATTATCAGTTTAAAAAGTCAACTATAAAATGGGTCTTGATTCTTCTAAAATAAAGCATTTATTCATGGGGAATAATCCACAAACCAAATGAATTTAGCATTACAGTACTGAATTTCACTCACAATTTTGCCAGCTAAAAGTATTACCTTGCTCTTTACCATTTCCTTTAAGCTTTTAAAGACTGGCCGGTGACATATCCTTCCCAGCCTGAGATCATATTTATTAAGCAAATATCTCAAGTAGAGCCTCCAAAGATTGGACAATGCAGTCTAGTAATTAATAGGGGTTATTAATCAGGAAGTAAGAAGACAGCAGAGCACAAAGCATCACTGGGGGTGCTTAGAAATGAATTGGTCAGCAACAAGGTAATGCTCAAATCTAGTGGCAGTCGCAGGTACTCCAGGTAGTCGATCTCCCGCTGCGCATGTTCGACTCTCAGGGCTAGGTTAGTCCGATGCTCTTGTATTCACTTGTGTAGGTCTGGCATCTTCCCAGCGTAGCGGGTATGTTTTTTGAGAACTCTCGGAAATCTTGAATGTATGCCCTCCTTGCTTGGGTATATTTTTCCAGTCCTTGCTTCAGTCAGAAAAT
>NW_027943996.1:0-218 GCF_054177405.1 Leptonychotes weddellii | reverse complement strand
CGCTACCTTCTTCTTCTTCTTTTTTTTTTTTCTTAACATATATTGCATTATTTGTTTCAGAGGTACAGATCTGAGATTCAACAGTCTTGCACAATTCACAGCGCTTACCAGAGCACATACCCTCCCCAGTGTCTATCACCCAGTCACCCCATCCCTCCCACCCCACCCCCCACTCCAGCAACCCTCAGTTTGTTTCCTACAATTAAGAATTCCTCATA
>NW_027943995.1:0-218 GCF_054177405.1 Leptonychotes weddellii | reverse complement strand
TGTTTGACTTATTTCACTCAACATAATACCCTCCAGTTCCATCCACGTCGTTGCAAATGGCAAGATCTCATTCCTTTTGATGGCTGCATAATATTCCATTGTATATATATACCACATCTTCTTTATCCAGTCATCTGTCGATGGACATCTTGGCTCTTTCCACAGTTTGGCTATTGTGGACATTGCTGCTATAAACATCAGGGTGCACGTACCCCTTC
>NW_027943994.1:0-218 GCF_054177405.1 Leptonychotes weddellii | reverse complement strand
ATTATTTGTTTTTTGGGTATTGAGTTTGAGAAGTTCTTTATAGATCTTGGATACCAGCCCTTTATCTGTAGTGTCATTTGCAAATATCTTCTCCCATTCTGTGGGTTGCCTCTTTGTTTTGTTGACTGTTTCCTTTGCTGTGCAGAAGCTTTTTATCTTGATGAAGTCCCAAAAGTTCATTTTTGCTTTTGTTTCACTAGCTTTTGGAGATGTATCTT
>NW_027943993.1:0-218 GCF_054177405.1 Leptonychotes weddellii | reverse complement strand
TTTTTTTTTTTTTTTAAAGATTTTATTTATTTATTTGAGAGAGAGAGAATGAGAGACAGAGAGCATGAGAGGGAGGAGGGTCAGAGGGAGAAGCAGACTCCCTGCCGAGCAGGGAGCCCGACGCGGGACTCGATCCTGGGACTCCAGGATCATGACCTGAGCCGAAGGCAGTCGCTTAACCAACTGAGCCACCCAGGCGCCCAGTTTTGCTAGTTTCT
>NW_027943992.1:0-218 GCF_054177405.1 Leptonychotes weddellii | reverse complement strand
GATTGCACTGCTTGAAATGGATGCCAGGCTACATGAGGACCACCTGGAGCAGGTACTATATCTATCTATATCTATATCTATATCTATCTCTATCTGCTACTGATTGGAAAAACCCTGACATAAGGGAGATGGGCTTATGTAATACAATCTTTTATCTTATGTGTTGTCCTTGAGAACAAAAAGACATAGAACAGGACACCAGTAGCAAATGAGAGTTT
>NW_027943991.1:0-218 GCF_054177405.1 Leptonychotes weddellii | reverse complement strand
TATTTTAAACCATGTATTCTAAGTTGAAATTAAATAATTACCTTTTTTGTTGTTGTTGTTGTTGTTGCATGCCTTATCTTAGTGAAGCTGAAGCTGAGTTTATTCTAAGGAGCCAATTAAATAATTGCCAGGGCCAACCTGAAGCCAGGAACTTGAAGTGAATTGTGACCCAAACAAAAGAACAAATTGTGCTAATTTATTGGGTCTGAAACCAAATC
>NW_027943990.1:0-218 GCF_054177405.1 Leptonychotes weddellii | reverse complement strand
TAGAGAGAAGTTGGTAAATCTATAAAAGTGTGGATAATCTCTCTCTTGGGCCATCTCTCTACTTTAAATTATCCCTGTTAACCAAAATAAACTTAAGGAATCATTCCATGGTTAATGCGCTTTTTTTTTTGCTCAACTGTGGTCAGGACGTCTGTCTTACATTTCTATAACAAATGTTTTATCTTGGTACTCAATGCTATTGATTTTGTGGGCAAAAG
>NW_027943989.1:0-218 GCF_054177405.1 Leptonychotes weddellii | reverse complement strand
TACCATGCCCACCACGGCTGCTAAATGTGCCTTCTTCCCCTGCAGAGAGGGCTCCCTCCCGGACGAAGAGGGGAGGAAAGATAATGTCACAGTTTCTGAGGAAGTTGGGCTGTTTTCATCAGTATTAACACATTTTAACTACTTATTCCTAAAGCTGTTTTTTGTTTTTTTAAGTTGGGCGTGGAGTCCAATGCGGGGCCTGAACTCATGACCCTGAG
>NW_027943988.1:0-218 GCF_054177405.1 Leptonychotes weddellii | reverse complement strand
CACATTCTGCATGGAGCACTGGGTGTTATGCACAAACAATGAATCATGGAACACTTCATCTAAAACTAATGATGTAATGTATGGGGATTAACATAAGAATAAAAAATTAAAAAAAAAAAACAGAGGTAAAGTTTTGGCCACGTGAGGTCTCTATTACCATATGAGCTAACTTGAGGCTGCCCTCTTAGGGCGTAAGGGGGTACTCTTTCTGGCTCAGT
>NW_027943987.1:0-218 GCF_054177405.1 Leptonychotes weddellii | reverse complement strand
CACTCAAACTCTAGCAAGGGTAAGAAACCAAGTAGTTTCACACATCATAGAGGTGGAAACTAGAAGTTTGGGGGTGACAGGCATGGGTTCAGAAAGGTGGAGAGAACTCCACGACCCTGGATCTCATGGTAAGAAATAACTGCTCCCTCCCAAGAACTCCTTTGCTTCCTGACAAAGCTAGGAGATGGGTCCTGCTCCCCACCTCTTGGCCTAGCCTT
>NW_027943986.1:0-1259 GCF_054177405.1 Leptonychotes weddellii | reverse complement strand
AAAGAAACACATTGACAGCAATGCAATAATAGTAGGGAACTTTAACACCCCCCTCACTGAAATGGACAGATCGTCTAAGCAAAAGATCAACAAGGAAATAAAGACTTTAAATGACACACTGGACCAAATGGACTTCACAGATATATTCAGAACATTCCATCCCAAAGCAACAGTATACACATTCTTCTCTAGTGCCCATGGAACATTCTCCAGAATAGATCACATCCTAGGTCACTAATAAGATCACAACTAGTACCGAAAGTTTGGGATCATTCCCTACATATTTTTGGGCCACGATGCTTTGAAACTAGAACTCAATTACAAGACAAAAGTTGGAAAGAACTCAATTACATGAAGGCTAAAGAGCATCCTACTAAAGAATGAATGGGTCAACCAGGAAATTAAAGAAGAATTTAAAAAATCCATGGAAACAAATGAAGATGAAAACACAACTGTTCAAAATCTTTAGGATGCAGAAAGGTGGTCCTAAGAGGAAATTATATAGCAATACAAGGCTTTCTCAAGAAATAAGAAAGGTCTCAAATACACAACCTAACCCTACACGTAAAGGAGCTGGAGAAAGAATAGCAAATAAAGCCTAAACCCAGCAGGAGAAGAGAAATAATAAAGATCAGAGCAGAGATCAATGAAATAGAAACCAAAAGAACAGTAGAACAGATCAATGAAACTAGAAGCTGGTTCTTTGAAAGAATTAACAAGATTGATAAACCCCTGGCCAGATTTATAAAAAAGAAAAGAGAAATGACCCAAATCAACAAAATCATGAATGAAAGAGGAGAGATCACAACCAACACCAAAGAAATACAAACAATTTAAAGAACATATTATCAGCAACTATATGACAGCAAATTAGATAATCTGGGAGAAATGGATACATTCATAGAGATGTATCAACTACCAAACTGAACCAGGAAGAAATAGAAAACCTGAACAGACCCATAAACAGTAAGGTATTGAAGCAGTTATCAAAAATCTCCCAACAAACAAAAGCCCAGGGCAAGAAGGCTTCCCAGGGAAATTCTACCAAACATTTAAAGAAGAATTAATACCTATTCTTCTGAAGCTGTCTCAAAAAATACAAATGGAAGGAGAACTTCCAAACTCATTTTATGAGGCCACCACTACCTTGATCCCAAAACCAGACAAAGACCCCATCAAAAAGGAGAATTATAGACCAATATCCCTGATGAACATGGGTGCAAAAATTCTCACCAAAATACTAGCCAATAGGATCCAAC
>NW_027943985.1:0-218 GCF_054177405.1 Leptonychotes weddellii | reverse complement strand
AGAATATGCTTCCAAGTTCATTTACGTTGTTGTCAGGATTCATTTCCTTGTGACTCTATAAATGTGGTTCCTGGGTTCTCTTTACTGACATTGGTTTGAGGCCACCATCAGATTCTGGAGGCTGCCCCTGGTTCCGGGCCATCTGGTCTTCCTACAGACCCTCTCACCACATGGAAGCTTGCTTCTTTTTTTTTTTTTTTTTTTTTTAATTTTTTTTT
>NW_027943984.1:0-218 GCF_054177405.1 Leptonychotes weddellii | reverse complement strand
TGATGTGGAGAACAAAGGCAAAAAAAAAAAAAAAAAAAAAATTTAAACTTCCTTGTAACTTACAGACTATTGACAAGTACTTGAGACAGGCAGGGTGACCTTCCTCAAGGAGGTCAGCTGCCTCCATGGTAATACTTTGCTAGAAGCAAAAGGCAACCTTTGCTTGACCTTAGCCTGACCTCCAGGATCCTGTAAAAATCCCTTTCGAAACTTCCTCT
>NW_027943983.1:0-218 GCF_054177405.1 Leptonychotes weddellii | reverse complement strand
TGTGTGTGTGTGTTTTAGAATTTCTAGTAGCGCATTGTAGTTAAGGTAGTTTTTCCAACACCACCGAACAGTTAACTCAGCCCTCACACCGCCTACCTGGAGCCAGCGTCAGATCCCGCAGGTTAAGGGCTCCATCCCACAAGACGGCCCCCTCGCTCCTACTTCTGACACCAGCTGCAAGTCCAGGTCCCCTGTGCTTTGGCTCCCAGCTAGACATC
>NW_027943982.1:0-218 GCF_054177405.1 Leptonychotes weddellii | reverse complement strand
TGCACACGTGCGCTCGAACGGGGAGGAGACAGAGAGAGACGGGGAGAGATAGGGAGAGACAGACAGGGAGAGACAGAGAGTGATAGGGAGAGACGGAGAGAGACAGAGGGAGAGGCAGACAGGGAGAGAGATAGGGAGAGACAGACAGAGAGAGACAGATAGGGAGAGACAGATAGGGAGAGACAGAGAGTGATAGAGACAGAGACAGAGAGAGATAG
>NW_027943981.1:0-218 GCF_054177405.1 Leptonychotes weddellii | reverse complement strand
TGCACACGTGCGCTCGAATGGGGAGGAGACAGAGAGAGACGGGGAGAGATAGGGAGAGACAGACAGGGAGAGACAGAGAGTGATAGGGAGAGACGGAGAGAGACAGAGGGAGAGACAGACAGGGAGAGAGATAGGGAGAGACAGACAGAGAGAGACAGATAGGGAGAGACAGATAGGGAGAGACAGAGAGTGATAGAGACAGAGACAGAGAGAGATAG
>NW_027943980.1:0-218 GCF_054177405.1 Leptonychotes weddellii | reverse complement strand
TAGCTGTGGGAAGGAAGGTTTCTCAGCAGAATCATGGGCATTGCAGTCGGCTTTTCCAGAGTTCCCGAGGACTCCTCTGAGTGGGTGGTCCTGGGAGCAGTATTTTCAGCAAGGCCATTCCAAACTCTTTCTTCACCCCAACCCAGTGCTAGGCCCCATCTGGGACGTAAAAGAAAGAACAAGGTGGGGAACCTTGTTCTTGGAGGGTCATCGGAGAG
>NW_027943979.1:0-218 GCF_054177405.1 Leptonychotes weddellii | reverse complement strand
CCAGCATACACTCTTTACATCTCCAAATAGACTAGTATTCTCAACTGGAATCATCACTTTCCTGTCATCATACAATTAATGAAAAAAGGTATAGAGATCACCAATTAAGAAGAGTTGATATGTCAATCACCCCATTAGTAATGCAAAGAACACAATACAGAGAATGCAGCTTGTCTTGACTTCTTGCACAGGGACTACTTTGTTGCCTACATTTTTTT
>NW_027943978.1:0-218 GCF_054177405.1 Leptonychotes weddellii | reverse complement strand
TCAGCAGGGACATGGTGATGCCTCCTCCCTCTCTCTGCACAATCTGCAAGCTGCCCGCTTCAACACAGTCTCAGGTGACAGCCTGAGACCACAGCCAGGTCCAAGGCTGCCTCACTGCTCATGAGGTGTCTTCTCTGGTAGAGGCTCTCCAAGATGGCAAGGAAGCACCGGGCTCCACCTGGCAGGTCGGCTGGCTCTCAGGCTGGGATGCTTGGCCC
>NW_027943977.1:0-218 GCF_054177405.1 Leptonychotes weddellii | reverse complement strand
GGGCCTGGTGGTGGGGATTGAGGCGGGCACGTTCTGCATGGAGCACTGGGTGTTGTGCACGAACAATGAATCATGGAACACTTCATCTAGAACTAATGATGTAATGTACGGGGATTAACATAAGAAAAAAAAATATCTTAACAATTGAGAGGTATAATTGTGAATGTATAACTGTATAGATATTTAGCTTATTTCAAAATGATTACCTACAACCTGTT
>NW_027943976.1:0-218 GCF_054177405.1 Leptonychotes weddellii | reverse complement strand
GACAGATGTTGGTTTGTTTTTCAGAGACAAAAAAACTTAGTCTAAATAAATAACTAGAAGAATTGAGTTGATTAAAATTATTCTCTAGTCCCAACTATGTGCTAAACCACAGTGCAAACTAGTATAATGCATGACATAAAAGAAAGCACATTAGGTTAATACATGTGAGTGGTTTTCAAATCACCGCTTGGTTCCCTCCGTAGGAGTTCCATAGTGTT
>NW_027943975.1:0-1259 GCF_054177405.1 Leptonychotes weddellii | reverse complement strand
TAGCAGCGGCCGACAGATACTACTGAGATCTGTTAACTCTCCAGAGCAATGTGCAATAAGAAATGTCTCCTTCTCATCAAAGCAGGGGCCAAACCCAGCGCACCGCTTGAAGCTATGTGCTTATTTGGAATCGCCCTGCTTGTAAAATAAGTATGAAGAAAAATGACCAGACTATTTGACTGCTGCGCTTATACACTTAGGCAGGGAAACAGCTTTGCAGCCAGAATGTGGACCGTTTGTCTCAATGACTAGGGCTGTGGCGATCCCAAGGGTATCTGAGCAGGAGCCCTGAACCATCCTCATGAGAGTTCATCCTGGACCTGTGAGTCAGCGTGGACAGAGAAGTAAGTGACAGCACTTGAGAACAGTTAGATGGAGAGGGATTGTCTGTGAACGGGAGGGAGGGAGGGAGGGGAAGGAAAGGAAGGGAAGGGGAGAGAGAGAGATGGAGAGAAGTTAAAGAAGGAGGAGGAGGAGGAAGGAGAGATAAAGGGAACAAAAGAATAAACCAACATTCAGGGCGAGCATGCAAGTCAAAATTACAAACGTGAGGAAAAAGATAAAGCTTGGAAAGGCAACCAGTAAACTAAAAAACAAAACAGTGAGATTAATTCACACCAGAAAACAATGAAAATAGCAGAACATTTGGAACATTGCATTAAAATACGTATGTTTAGGACACTCCATAAAGGATAAGAAAGAACAAGAAATCACGAAACAGCACACGGCAGTTACATCACAAATGGTTAGGGAAAAGCAATGCTTAACATTTTGGGGGAAGAAAAACATAGACTTTGGAATAAAATCTAAATATACATGATAACTCTGGGACTGGTTAAGATTAACGAGGGAATAAACAAATCAAAATGTTAATCTAAGAGGAACTCACCTCTAATGCAGGCCATGAAGATGTTAAACATAGAGAACACACTAACTGAAAAGCCGCTGAATGAAGAGAGAGCCAGCCCAGAAACACAACTATGGAGGGCAGAGACATGTCTGAGGTTACCCCAAGCTTTAGGGACGGTATTTTGGGAGATAAGAGATGAAGGGATTAGCCCTCCAGGCTCTCAGAGTGGGCTTCAGACCCAAATGTGTTGCCAGGCAGGTGGCCTAAGTGTAAGAAGGTAAAGGGCTGGGTGTTGGTGAAATGTTCCAGGATCTCAGCGTCCCGAGGCAGCAGGGATGGGGCCGGGACAAATGCGAGCGAGCCCCTCACAGACAGAGGCAGCCCACCTGGGAATGTGGAGCCATCGTTA
>NW_027943974.1:0-218 GCF_054177405.1 Leptonychotes weddellii | reverse complement strand
CGCCTGGGTGGCTCAGTCAGTTAAGTGTCTGCCTTCGGCTCAGATCATGATCCCAGGGTCCTGGGATTGAGCCCCGCATTGGGCTCCCTGCTCAGCAGGAGGCCTGCTTCTCCCTCTCCCACTCCCCCTGCTTGTGTTCCCTCTCTCGCTGTCTCTCTGTCAAATAAATAAAATCTTAAAAAAAAAAAAAAAGAAAAAATAATTGTAAAAAAAGCTCT
>NW_027943973.1:0-218 GCF_054177405.1 Leptonychotes weddellii | reverse complement strand
TATCTCTTCCAGGGGCAGATGGGTGGCTCAGTCGGTTAAATGTCCAACTCTTGGTCTTGGCTCAGGTCTTGATCTCAGGGTTGTGGGTTTGAGCCCTGCGTTGGGCCCCATGCTGGGCTTGGAGCCTACTTAAGAAAAAAAAAAAAGGAACTGTCTCTTCCATACTGTTTTACTCCTTGTAGGAGCTTTTTTTTTTTTTTATTGAGGTAAAATTCATG
>NW_027943972.1:0-218 GCF_054177405.1 Leptonychotes weddellii | reverse complement strand
AGAGAGAGTGAGCACAGTGGGGGGGAGGAGAGGGAGAAGCAGACTCCCCACTGAACAGGGAGCCTGACGGGGGACCTGGACTCCAGGATCATGACCTGGACTCTGAGATCATGACCAGAAGCTTAACTGACTGAGCCACCCAGGTGCCCCAATCTTAGCCCTTTTTAAGTGTATTGTTCAGTAGCATTAAGTATAGTCACTTTGTGAAATCAATCTTT
>NW_027943971.1:0-218 GCF_054177405.1 Leptonychotes weddellii | reverse complement strand
GGAGAAGCAGGCTCCCTGCCGAGCAGGGAGCCCGATGCGGGACTCGATCCAGGGACTCCGGGATCATGACCTGAGCCAAAAGCAGTCGCTTAACCAACTGAGCCACCCAGGCGCCCGGTTTTTCTTTTTTGTATCTTTTTTTTGTATTGTCTATTGTAGGAATGTATTACTATTTATTACTCTATCTCCCAAAATTTTAATTAAATCTGAAGGGAAAT
>NW_027943970.1:0-218 GCF_054177405.1 Leptonychotes weddellii | reverse complement strand
GCATGCTTGGTATTTAAAATGTTTGGAATATTAAGAGGATTTGGCACATTATAGTAACTGGCAGATTGGCCTTGTTATTTGGGCTTAAACTGTGTCATTAAGTAATTGGTTTTAGATGTGTGATTTCACTGGAAAAGCATAAGAGCATTTTGCTAAATCTATACACGATACTGGGACAGTCAAAGTCCGATATTCACCCTGTTCAAACTCTATTTGTT
>NW_027943969.1:0-218 GCF_054177405.1 Leptonychotes weddellii | reverse complement strand
CTACGAATGTGTTACACTCCCCTCCTCCCTGCCTCCCCCAAATCTGACACATCTCTTATCACATCTACTTAAAACCCTGTAATGACTTTCCAGTGCATTTAGAACAATAGCCACATTCCTTAGCATGGGCTACAAAGTTAATGGAAGAGCATGCATTTTGCTCTCCCGCTGCTTCAACACCAGCTTCCACCTCTATCCCAATGGGAGGAAACCACTGG
>NW_027943968.1:0-218 GCF_054177405.1 Leptonychotes weddellii | reverse complement strand
GTTGTTATTGTTGAGTTGTAGGAGATATATCTTTATCTCTCTCTATAAGCTTATATAGAGAGATAAATGTAGGTATAGGTAGATATTCTTTTTTTTTATTCTTATGTTAATCCCCATACATTACATCATTAGTTTTAGATGTAGTGTTCCATGATTCATTGTTTGTGCATAACACCCAGTGCTCCATGCAGAATGTGCCCTCCTCAATACCCACCACC
>NW_027943967.1:0-218 GCF_054177405.1 Leptonychotes weddellii | reverse complement strand
GTGGCTCAGTCATTAAGCGTCTGTCTTCGGCTCAGGTCATGATCCCAGGGTCCTGGGATAGAGCCCCGCATGCAGGGAGCCTGCTTCTCCCTCTCCCACTCCCCCTGCTTGTGTTCCCTCTCTCGCTGTGTCTCTGTCTGTCAAATAAATAAATAAATAATCTTTAAATAAATAAATAAATAAAATGTTAAGCGTTAGGGGTGCCTGGGTGGCTCAGT
>NW_027943966.1:0-218 GCF_054177405.1 Leptonychotes weddellii | reverse complement strand
TGCAGTCCATTTACAATGTAGGCTTGCTAGCCTCAGTTTAAAACTCAAATTGGTCTTGCATATCCCACCCCGGCTCTCCTCTGCCTTCGGAGTTACACACAAAGCCTTCACATGAAACTCAAATCCCTCAAGACCCAAGGCCACATGTTTCCCTGCACCCTAGCCACCCCAAGACTGCCAGAGTCAGTCCCTCAACTGTAATTGGGCACTCAGGTCTT
>NW_027943965.1:0-218 GCF_054177405.1 Leptonychotes weddellii | reverse complement strand
TTCCTGTAGGACAGAAGCCCCCGTTTCCTTGCTGGCTGTAAGTGGCGGTCACCGCTGGCTCCTAGAAGCTGCATTCAGGTGTTACTCGGGTGGCCCTCCTCCACAGGCAGTTCAGGACGTGTTTGTTTGCTTCCTTCCAAACCGGCAGTGGGGTTTAAACATTTGACTTTCTTTTTTTTTTTTTATTTGTTTGCTTTTTTTTTTTTTTTTTTTTAAAG
>NW_027943964.1:0-1259 GCF_054177405.1 Leptonychotes weddellii | reverse complement strand
AGAAATGAAAGGTGAATTGGCAGAACTTAAAAATGCTATCAATGAGATCCAATCCAATCTAGATAATCTAACAGCTAGGGTAAGTGAGGCAGAAGAACAAATAAGCGACCTGGAAGACAATATAATAGATAAAAAGGGAAAAGAGGAGGCCAGGGAAAAACAACTCAGAATCCATGAAAACAAAATCAGAGAAATAAGTAACACCATGAAGCATTCCAATGTCAGAAAAATTGGAATCCTGGAGGGAGTGGAGAGAGAGAGGACTAGAAGATGTATTTGAGCAAATCGTAGCTGAGAACTTCCTTAATCTGGGGAATGAAACAAACATTCGAGTCCTAGAGGCAGAGAAGACCCCTCCCAAGATCAAGGAAAACAGGCCAACACTCTGGCATGTAATAGTAAAACTCGCAAATCTTAGAACCAAGGAAACCATCTTAAGGGCAGTTAGGGGGAAGAGATTCCTTACGTACAGAGGGAAGAACATCAGAATAACGTCAGACCTATGCACAGAGACCTGGCAAGCCCGAAAGGCCTGGCAAGACCTATTCAGGTTACTAAATGAGAAGAACATGCAGCCAAGAATACTTTAACTGGCAAGACTGTAATTTAGAATGGAGGGATGCAGAGCTTCCACGACCAGCAGAAACTGAAGGAATATGTGACCACTAAGCCAGCCCTGCAAGAAATATTGAGGGGGATTCTATAAAAGGAGAAAGACCCCAAGAGTGATATAGAACAGAAATTTACAAGGACAATCTATAAAAACAACGTCTTCACAGGCAACATGATGACAATTAATTCATATCTTTCAATAATCACTCTCAACATGAATGGCCTAAATGCTCCCAGAAAACGGCACAGGGTTGCAGATTGGATAAAAAGACAGGACCCATCCATATGCTGTCTACAGAGACTCATTTTGAACCTAAAGATACATCCAGACTGAAAGTGAAGGGATGGAGATCCATCTTCCATGCCAACGGACCTCAAAAGAAAGCTGGGGTAGCAATTCTTATATAAGACAAATTAGATTTTAAACTAAAGTCTGTAATTAGAGACACAGAAGGCCACTATATCATTCTTAAAGGGTCTATCCAACAAGATCTAACAATTGTTAATATCTATGTCCCCAACATGGGAGCAGCCATCTACATAAGCCAACTGTTAACCAAAATAAAGAGTCATATTGATAACAATACGTTAATTGTAGGAGACCTCAATACTCCACTCTCAGCAATGGACAGATCATCTAAGCAGAA
>NW_027943963.1:0-218 GCF_054177405.1 Leptonychotes weddellii | reverse complement strand
TATATATATGCTTTCACTAAAAAAAAAAAAAAAATTAAACTAGATGGAGCTCAGCAATAAACTGAGATCTTCATTTATATTACACTAGTCATGGATTCAATCAAGCCTGACACAGTTCTCATTACCCAAGCCAGGCAAAGAATGTGTGAATGTCAAGAGAGTTTGCCAGTCTTTGTCAAAGAAGTGAAATACTCTGTTCAGGTAGCCATGCATATGAG
>NW_027943962.1:0-218 GCF_054177405.1 Leptonychotes weddellii | reverse complement strand
TTTACTTTGTGAAGCTGCCATATATATATATATATATATATATATATTTTTTTTTTTTTTTTTTGAGAGAGACATGGAGAGCATGAGCAAGGGAGGGGCAGAGGGAGAGGGAGAGAGTGAGAGAATCTTAAGCAGGCTCCACGCCCCTGAGATCAGAAATCAAGAGTCAGATGCTTAACCCACTGAGCCACCCAGATGCTCCAAAGGTGCTACATTTT
>NW_027943961.1:0-218 GCF_054177405.1 Leptonychotes weddellii | reverse complement strand
AATGAAAACGGCAGAACTCCAGCTCTAGGAGAATACTGCACATAGAATCCATGGCTTTTTTGCCATGAGCCTTTAGTCTTTCAAAGTTAATTTTTTTTAACTGTCTTTTTTTTTTTGAATTTTTCTTTTTCCCTTTATTAATCCCTTTTTTAAAAAACATTTTTATCTTTCATTTTTAGAGTCATATTCTATCCCTTCATAGTAGTTACCCTTATTTT
>NW_027943960.1:0-218 GCF_054177405.1 Leptonychotes weddellii | reverse complement strand
TAAAAGGTGGAGCAAGGGGTTGTGGGAGAACAAGGAACGAGGTCCCTTCCAGCTCCAGGCTGCCTGCCATGGTGAGGAAGGGCTTCTCTTAGGAACAGCATTTGGTCTGAGTGGGGACCTCTCCAGACTGTGGTGCTGCTTTTCCCACGCTCCAGACAAGGTCAGAGCGCAGAACGTGTGCTATGCTGGCCTTCCCTGCTGGGCTCCAACGTACACAC
>NW_027943959.1:0-218 GCF_054177405.1 Leptonychotes weddellii | reverse complement strand
GGATTTTTTTTTTAAAGATTTTATTTATTTGAGAGAGAGAGCACATGAGAGGGGGGAGGGTCAGAGGGAGAAGCAGACTCCCTGCTGAGCAGGGAGCCCAATGTGGGACTCGATCCCGGGACTCCGGGATCATGACCTGAGCCGAAGGCAGTCGCTTAACCAACTAAGCCACCCAGGCGCCCTAAAGGGATTTTTTTTTTAAAGATTTTATTTATCTG
>NW_027943958.1:0-218 GCF_054177405.1 Leptonychotes weddellii | reverse complement strand
TACCCAAATAGCCATAGACGATCCATAAACGAATGAACATTTCTGCGTTCCAAGAATATTTTATTTAAAAACGAAAGTGGTAGGCAATATTTGGCCTGTTGGCCATGATTTTCTGACCCCTGCAGAAGGCAATATTGTGAAGAGATTCCATTATAATTCGGTGTCATAGGCTGCAAGAGGAGTGGAAGCTTTCTACTGGCAAAACTGTATTTGGTTAT
>NW_027943957.1:0-218 GCF_054177405.1 Leptonychotes weddellii | reverse complement strand
GGTCCTAGAGAACATGGTGGGGATGCTGCAACGTTGGACTTCAAAGCCTGGCCACAGATTAGCAGACTGTCTCTGGAATGAGGTGAGAGAAACTTGCTTCAAACCATCCTGAAAGCAAAGAGAATAACTGACCCTCTAACTTTGGAATGCCAAGGGTGGAGCCACATTGTCCTCTCTCCCCATCCCTGTTCTTCCATCCTAATCCCTTCTTGGTGTGT
>NW_027943956.1:0-218 GCF_054177405.1 Leptonychotes weddellii | reverse complement strand
TGAGAGTGAGCACTCTTGTCTTTGTTCCTGATCTAAAAGGGAAAGCTTTCAAACTTTCATCATAAGCACAATGTTACTGTGGACTTGTCACATATGGCCCTTAGTATGTCGAGGTATATTCCATCTATACCCTATTTCTTTTTTTTTTTTTTTTATTCTTATGTTAATCCCCATACATTACATCATTAGTTCTAGATGAAGTGTTCCATGATTCATTG
>NW_027943955.1:0-218 GCF_054177405.1 Leptonychotes weddellii | reverse complement strand
TGTTTCTTGGTGATAAACTAACCTCATACAGAAATTTCTCTGGAAACAATGAGGAATGAGAGAAGGAAAAGTAGGAGTACTTGAGGCAAGAGAATGGAATGTCTAGGCGGCAAAAATCCTTGCCTATACCCTTGGAATGTCATTTGTTTTATCTTTGTCCTCATTTCCCCCAGCTGAAAACTGCAGTTTCTGATTATAACTTCGAGAGTGTTAATGCC
>NW_027943954.1:0-218 GCF_054177405.1 Leptonychotes weddellii | reverse complement strand
GAAAGAAAGAAAGAAAGAAAAAGAAAGATTCTACTGGGGATGCATAGGGCCCCATAAACAACTCCCCTTATTAGAGCTATTTTGACTGATCACATGTAGGAGGTAAGTAAACTGGACATGTGAGAAGGTAAACCTAAATGTTCAGCCAGGTAATTAAATGGATAGGATTTTGCATATACTGAGATAAGAGATGCAACACAAAAAGCATAATTTCTAGG
>NW_027943953.1:0-1259 GCF_054177405.1 Leptonychotes weddellii | reverse complement strand
GAGTTCTCTGTACTTCTTGGATTTTGATGTCTGTGTCCTTCTGCATAGTAGGGAACTTTCCAGCTATTATTTTAGGGAATAAAACCAATCCCCCTTTTTATGTCTCTTCATCTTCTGTGATTTTTATGATACAAATGTTATTATGTTTTAATAAGTCACTGAGTTCCCTAAGTCTACCTTCATGGCCCATTACCTTGGTTTCCCTCTTCTTTTCACTCATTTTCTATAATTTTATTTTGTATACCATGGATTCGCTCCTCTCCTTCATCCATCCTCATTTTTTATGGGCTGCACTTGGGATTGCATCTTGGATTTAGTTGTTTGCGGGTTTTTGTTGTTGTTGTTGTCTTAATTTGGGCCTGATTCAATTTTAGTTCATTTATCACTGTAATTAAGGCTTCTCTAATGTCTTCTATCCTTTTTTCAAGCCAAGTTTGTATCCTAAAAATCATTCTTTTAAGTTCTAGGTCTCACATCATACTTATATTTGTATTGATTAAAAGCCTGGCCATGAGATTTACATCCTATTCATTCCTCTGGTGTAACCTTTTCCATCCTTTCTTTTTTTTTTCAGAAAATAAAAAAAGAAAGGGGAAAAAGGTCAAGAAATGAAGATCCTGGGTTTGTTTTGGTGTGTTTCTAAAAAAGAATATAGGTCACTAAATACATTAAAATAAATATAAAGTAAAATAAAGTAAAAATAGAAGAAATAAATGTATATTTATAAAAATAAAATTGAAAAAGAAAATATAAGAAAAAATAATAATAAAAATCAAGAAAGAAGAATTGGAAAATAAATCAAAAAATAAAAAATAAAATAATGTAAGAATAAAAGTAGAAAGAAAGCTAGATTCTACTTCCCCTAGAGCTGAACTAACAACACCCAATGATCATTAGACTTGGTGAGATGGAATATATTCTGCTGATCTCAGGGAGGTGCCTGTTGTGATTATTCTCAGGGGTTTTGGCCTAGTGGAAATGCACATCTTGGGACCAGGGTGCAGGGCTTGGTGTAAGCGGCTCTGGCCTCCAATAGGTAGAGCTGTTTTGCACTGTTGGGTGGGTTGAATATGGCATCTGCTCTCTAAACTGGTGTTGGAAGTTGGCACCCCACACTCCTCAGTGAGACTTCACAGGAGAGCAATTAACCCTTTTCTGTGCCCGGTTTCCATCAGAATCCTGTGTTCACCCTGCCTGTGTTGGAGCTTCTCTATCTCAGGCACATGACTGAGTTTCAAAACTTCAAAACTAGGGACTCC
>NW_027943952.1:0-218 GCF_054177405.1 Leptonychotes weddellii | reverse complement strand
TGCATGACTCATCTATGTGCATTTACTGGACCACAACCACCACCAATGAATTGGCATAAAGGCGTAGGTGTTTACCCAAATGGGACAGCAGGTCACCAACATAAACACAAACACAGGCAGATTTTATGAGGGGGAAAACAATCTGTTCCAGCCAGGTATCTTCACACACATAAACCAAGGGTTTCTGTCCAGAAAGACTGCAGTGAAATCTGTCCTTC
>NW_027943951.1:0-218 GCF_054177405.1 Leptonychotes weddellii | reverse complement strand
TTTGTTAAAACAGTCTGAATAGATGAAACGGTTCTCCGGTTTCTGTGGCAGGAACATCCCAGGGGAAGCAGTGGGTGAAGCCCCCCTCCTCATCCTCAGTGCCCTCCGAATGGAAGGCACCTGTCCTCACTGGCTTCTAGCCACACCGCTCAGGTGTTACCTCACCCTCCAGAATCAGCCCAACACCACTGCCTCCTTACGCACTGGCAGATTTCCTA
>NW_027943950.1:0-218 GCF_054177405.1 Leptonychotes weddellii | reverse complement strand
CTTTGGAATCTCATTTCTTCTTACCAGTAATTGCAGTGGCAGGCAGGCAACAACTTTGCCAATGAAAACGAAGGGAAATCTTGGTGAGAGTCTAGGGAAGTTCCACCATACTTCATTGATTCCAAGGCACACAATCTTTTTTTTTTTTTAAAGATTTTATTTATTTATTTGAGAGAGAGAATGAGAGAGAGCAAGCACATGAGAGGGGGGAGGGTCAG
>NW_027943949.1:0-218 GCF_054177405.1 Leptonychotes weddellii | reverse complement strand
TAGTGAATATTCGTTCGGTGTCTTTCATGTCTGCACCTTCTGACAATTCACTTCCCTGCATTTCCCACAGAAGGCTGGCACGGCTACATCTGCGGGGTCTTGGGTCCGCAGCCTGACGCCAGCTCAAAACCTGACAGCCCACTTCTTCCCCTAGAGGAAATTTGCAAACTTGTCTCCCTTCCTACATGTTTTATTGACAGCTCACTGGAGAGATCTGC
>NW_027943948.1:0-218 GCF_054177405.1 Leptonychotes weddellii | reverse complement strand
TTTTACATTTCTGCGTAAGAGTTCATCACGCTGACGCATCGTACTTTATTTAGACAATCTCCTATTTTGGATATAGTCCTTGGTTCCCAATTTCCAAAATGATAAGGAATGCTTGATGAAAATCCCTGAGCACACAGACCCTCCTTCCCAAATGACAGGACAGCTGATAAGCGGGAACACTGAGCCAGTTCCCCTGAAACTTTTGTCATTAGAGAAGG
>NW_027943947.1:0-218 GCF_054177405.1 Leptonychotes weddellii | reverse complement strand
GAAGAAGTAGAGTAGGAGGCCTGCACCCAAAAGTCACGATTTCAAAGACTTAAAGGGAGTTTTAATTTGCACGGTGTGTAAATTAAAACTGAAGAGCCTTAAAAAAATAAAATAAAAAAGACGACACCGTGTGTGTGGAATGGCTTCAGTAGGTTGTGGCTGGAGGAAATACACCAAGTCTGGAAAGAGAAGTTCCCCCAAAAGATAGAAACTGGGAT
>NW_027943946.1:0-218 GCF_054177405.1 Leptonychotes weddellii | reverse complement strand
GACACATACTCTTCTTGTTGCATCCTGGCAACATATCCAATCCAATGACATTTCAAAATAGAGGCAGAGCAGATCTTGCCATTTGCAACGACGTGGATGGAACTAGAGGGTATTATGTTGAGTGAAAGAAGTCAAACAGAGAAAGACATGTATCATATGATCTCACTGATATGAGGAATTCTTAATTGCAGGAAACAAACTGAGTGTTGTTGGAGTGG
>NW_027943945.1:0-218 GCF_054177405.1 Leptonychotes weddellii | reverse complement strand
TAGCATTTGATCCTTCCTGCGTGCAGCACGGGGAGCTGAGCCCAGGGACCCTCCCAGACACAGGCAGGAGCGCGGGCATGCCGTCCGGCCCGGGCTGTGCCCGCTCGTTAGGGCGTCCTCCTCCCACACCCGGCCCCCACGGGCTTGAGGATGTTCAACAGCAGCCGAAAGCTCAGAGAAGGGTGAGGGGCCCGCCGTTCTGGGGACACGAGAGACAC
>NW_027943944.1:0-218 GCF_054177405.1 Leptonychotes weddellii | reverse complement strand
TATTCTTAATTGTTGAGTTTGGAGAAGTTTTTTTTATCAGATATGTGTTTTGCAGATATTTTCTCCCACTCTTTGACTTGTCTTTTGTTTCTCTTAGGTGTGTCTTCCATAGAGCAGAATTTTTAAATTTTAATGAGATCCAACTTACCAATTTTTTCTCTCATGGATCATGCTTTTGGTGTTGAATTTAAAAACTCATCGCTAAATCCAAAGTTGCC
>NW_027943943.1:0-218 GCF_054177405.1 Leptonychotes weddellii | reverse complement strand
TTATGAGGAGAGCCTGGGCAGCTCAGTTGGTTAAGTGTCTGCCTTCCGCTCAAGTCATGATCCCAGGGTCCTGGGATTGAGCCCATGTTGGGCTCCCTGCTAAGTGGGGAGTCTGCTTCTCCCTCTCCCTCTGCCTGCTGCTTGTGCTCACTCTCTCTCTCTATCAAACAAATAAATAAAATCTTTTTTTAAAAAAAAAGCATTATAAAACAGTTATC
>NW_027943942.1:0-1259 GCF_054177405.1 Leptonychotes weddellii | reverse complement strand
GCCAGACAGGCCTCCATTTGAATTTTTAATTTAATTTAATTTAAAAAAATTCTTTTTAAGATTTTATTTATTTATTTGAAAGAGAGCATGAGAGAGAGAGAGAGAGAGAGAGCGTGCACAACCTGGGGGGAGGGGCAGAGGCAGAGGGAGAAGCAGGCTCTCCGCTGAGCAGGGAGACCAATGCGGGGCTCGATCCCAGGACCCTGGGATCATGACCTGAGCTGAAGGCAGACGCTTAACCGACTGAGCCACCCAGGTGTCCCTCCATTTGAATTTTGGCTCTGCCCCATGTCAGTTTTGTGACTGGGGCGCATCTGTAAAACAGAGGTGGTTGCAGTGGCCTTGTCAGGGGATTTGTGAAGGTCAGTACTTTGCAAAGTGCTTCCCCCCATCCCGCTATGCCTTTTATCATGCAACCCATCCTGCCTGGAATCTTCTCTCTCCTCACGGCTCATAAAGTTCTAGCCATCCTTGCAGGCCCACCACCCTGGAAACGTGCTCCTCCCCTCAGACTGGATGCGGCACCCCGACCCCTTCACGGCCTCCCGTGTGCTCACCTCACAAGGCCTCTCATGTGCCCCTGCTCTGGATATCGTCTCCCTTTCCTTAGCATCCTGCCGGATCCTCCTTGCCCCCTGCCTTCACTGTCTGTGCTCCTCTTTCCCACCGACCACCCTCTCTGGCAGGGCTAGGGTCTCCGCCGGCTTCCTTGTGGCACCCGGCTCCGCGCCTTCCACGGAGCAGCGCCACCAGCCTTTGTCTTTGGAAGGGGACACCAATGCCATAGGTTGTCTCATAAGAAATTGAGGAAAATTGTGACAGAGAGCCATGGCTTCCATCACCTGGCTGCTTTTTATAAAGAAGTTTCTAGAAATCTTTCTTTTTTTTTTTAATTTTTTTTTTAAAGATTTTGTTTATTTATTTATTTGAGAGAGAGAGACAGAGAGAGAGAGCACATGAGAGGGGGGAGGGTCAGAGGGAGAAGCAGACTCCCTGCCGAGCAGGGAGCCTGATGCGGGACTCGATCCCGGGACTCCAGGATCATGACCTGAGCTGAAGGCAGTCGCTTAACCAACTGAGCCACCCAGGCGCCCTTTTTTTTTAAATTTTTTTATTCTTATGTTAATCCCCATACATTTAGAAATCTTTCTATCTTATGGGATGAAGAAACAAATATCAAAGAGGTGAGAGGCTCGAAAGCCATTTTAAACACTGACATTTCCTTCAAGTCCTTTCTTGAACATTTCGTGTGTAATGTC
>NW_027943941.1:0-218 GCF_054177405.1 Leptonychotes weddellii | reverse complement strand
AGATTTCCAAATTCAACTGAAGATATTCCAGATGATATATTTCATTGTTTTCTTACTAAACTGGAGGAAGTTATGGTCATGTGAAAGAACGAAAATATTCTTATATTTTCAGATAATATAGTCTGTTATCAAACATGTATCTGCCTAGCAGAAAATGAAGTGGGGAAAGGGTCTATGCTGTGATTTAGTAAAAAAAAATTTCATATCACTTAATTATT
>NW_027943940.1:0-218 GCF_054177405.1 Leptonychotes weddellii | reverse complement strand
AGTCACCCCATCCCTCCCACCCCCCCCCCCACTCCAACAACACTCAGTTTGTTTCCTGCAATTAAGAATTCCTCATATCAATGAGATCATATGATACATGTCTTTCTCTGTTTGACTTATTTCACTCAACATAATACCCTCTAGTTCCCAAAGATTTTTAAAGTAACTTTAGGGCAGGTAATCAGTAAAAGGGGAGCATCTTGGTCTATAACACTTCT
>NW_027943939.1:0-218 GCF_054177405.1 Leptonychotes weddellii | reverse complement strand
GTCGGTTGTCTTTTGGTTTTGTTGACTGTTTCCTTTGCTTTGCAAAAGCTTTTTATCTTGATGAAGTCCCAATAGTTCATTTTTGCCCTTGCTTCCCTTGCCTTTGGCGATGTTTCTAGGAAGAAGTTGCTGCGGCTGAGGTCGAAGAGGTTGCTGCCTGTGTTCTCCTTTAGGATTTTGATGGACTCCTGTCTCACATTGAGGTCTTTCAACCATTT
>NW_027943938.1:0-218 GCF_054177405.1 Leptonychotes weddellii | reverse complement strand
TAATTTAAACATTGGATATAGAAGTATTCACTTGAACTTAGCAACTTGGAAGTCACTAAAGACTTTAGCAAGATCAGTTTCACTAAAACGGAGATGAAGGAAATCCAATTGAAGTGAATTGAATTGTGAATGGGAATGAGAAGTGAGGAATAGAGACAGCGAGGCTTAACAAATCCCTTGAGAAATTGTGCAGTGAATGCTGAGTAGAGGCACGGGAC
>NW_027943937.1:0-218 GCF_054177405.1 Leptonychotes weddellii | reverse complement strand
CTTAAACTAAAACTGCCAGTTATTTTACCAGCAAAATGGGTTTATTTGAGAATAGCAGAGGCTTGCAATCGGGGACAAGCAAGCTACGGCCACATCACAGGCAAGTGCAAGAAAGAAAGGAGAGAAACATTATTTCTTGGGAAGGTGGGGGAAGTTGGGAGGGTTGTTTTGAAGGAAAGTCCGCTGGAGAAAAGCAGGGGTTCAGGTGATGGAGGGTT
>NW_027943936.1:0-218 GCF_054177405.1 Leptonychotes weddellii | reverse complement strand
CTTTTCCCCCACCCCTTGCCCACCCGGTCTCCCCCTCTGCCTCTCCCTCTCTCGCCCCAGCAGCCTCTACCCACTCCTCACCTCCCCCTCTGCCTCTCCCTCTCTCGCCCCAGCAGCCCTCTACCCTCTCCTCACCGCACCTCTGCCTTCTCTCTCAGTCCCCTCCTCTGTGCCCTGCTCTCCGCTCTGCTGGCTATACCGGTCTCTGCGAGTCAGCT
>NW_027943935.1:0-218 GCF_054177405.1 Leptonychotes weddellii | reverse complement strand
CAAAGCAGGGACTCCACATCCCCAGCTTGCTTTTAATAACATTTCCCCAACAACTCACAACTCTCATTCTATCCCAAATTCCTGATTTAGTGACTCACAGGGACAGCTATTCTGAAGGCTCTCACCAGAGAAGCTTATTTGGTTCCCACTGGGCAGGAATAAATGCATTAGCGATATTCTAGATAATTGTTATGCTTCCGATTGGTATTTCAGTCCCT
>NW_027943934.1:0-218 GCF_054177405.1 Leptonychotes weddellii | reverse complement strand
TAGAAAACCATTCATAATTAACAGAAACTAACATTGAGAAAAGTAATTTAATGTATTTCTACTTCACATCATATCTAGAGACAGCAAAAGTTGATAATTTCAAATAGAAACTCCACATATGAAATTAAGTAATCAGCATGTACAAAAAATGTTTACACTTCTTACTGAATTTTTAATTGTTATTTTAAAATTTATTTTTTCACCCTTTCCTCTACCAT
>NW_027943933.1:0-218 GCF_054177405.1 Leptonychotes weddellii | reverse complement strand
TTATTAACTATAGTCACCGTGCTGTACATTAGCTTCTCAGAACTTACAATTGAAGGCTTGTGCCTTTGACCAACATCTCCCTATTTTCCCTACTTCCCAGACCCTGCTAACCACCATTCTGCTCTTTTTCTCTGAGTTTGACTTTTTAAATTAAAAACAATTTTTTTTTTTTAGTTTCCACATATAAGTGAGATAGTACTGAATTTGTCTTTCTCTGG
>NW_027943932.1:0-218 GCF_054177405.1 Leptonychotes weddellii | reverse complement strand
TTTATCCATTCATCTGTCAATGGACATCTTGGCTCTTTCCACAGTTTGGCTATTGTGGATATTCAACTAGCAAATATTTTAAACTCTGTGGGCCGCATGGGTCTCTATCATTAACTATCAAACTGTCATCAGAGTGCAAAAGCAGCCACAGAAAATACAGAAGTGAATGAGTGTGGCTCACTTATGTATATATAAAGTTGATAAAGCTTTATTAACAA
>NW_027943931.1:0-1260 GCF_054177405.1 Leptonychotes weddellii | reverse complement strand
CAGTCGCTTAACCAACTGAGCCACCCAGGCGCCCTAATGGAAAATATTTTTTATTTGCTTATACTTGGTTTTAATGGTTTAGATAGGGGCATTTCTAAATAAAACTTGTAAAGAGATGTTTATTGTTGTTACAGGTAATTCATGCACACAGATTTTAGGAGGCTCAAAATGATCTTTTGGCAGAAAAACTTGGTAGAAGAAGGGGGGACATTTTCTGTAATTTAAGTTGTCATGGTAACCTGCATCAAACCTATACTTGGAATCCAGGCCTGAAGAATTTCAGTGACAATAAACATTCCAGTTGCATTCATCTTTTTTTTTTGCTCTCTGAGAAAGGAGCCATCAATTGTGATCTAATTATTTCATTTCTGTTTTTAGAAGATGAGTAGCAGCTTGCATTTTTTAGCACTTTGAAAGTTCCCTGGCAGAGTAAAAATGAAAAGTTAGCTGTTTATATTTGAACTTGGCATTTTCTGATACTGTATCTCAAACTATTTCAGATGATGAGATAGGTTCAGTATAATGGTTACTTAATAAAATATTAAAAAAAAACAGAATTTAATAAGGATTTGAAGACATTGCCACATACATTTGTTAACATGCAAGTTTTAATATTAAACATATTGGAATCTGGTTTTCATGGAACTCTGATCTGGGAATGTTAGGATTTTCCTAATACCAAATTGTTAATATATTTCTTTTATGGCATCTTGTACTTAAGCATGAATGTATTTAAATAAAAAGGATGAGGTATCATTTTTATTAGCAGAATAAGTTTACTTTGAGAAATTTGTATCCAGGCATTTTTTAGATATGCTCTCTTTCACAAAGGACAGTAGAATGTTGTTTCTAAAGACAAAGCTTTTTTAGGGTTTGCTTCACTCTTTTGCTTTTTGCAAGATACTGATTACTAATCAAGGTAATTTGGAGTTAAAAACATTCTCCTTAAGCAAGGAACATTAGGAGAAGTAAGGAGATAAAGATGTGTGTGTCCATTCATTTTAGGAATCTTGGAAGATAAATTGGAAGAGTTTGTGACTAGTCTAAGTAATAAAAATAACATATAAAATTAGCTGCTATTGGATTTAACTGTAGCTATCTGTAGATAAAAATGGTAAAATTCTTGTAGAAACTTTTCCACATATATATGAGACTCTTAATCAAATGGATAATTTTTTTTAAAAACTAAATCAGAATTTGAATTTTAAAAAGTATAAGGTAGATGTAGAAAACCTAGATAATCCATTTACTGGGAAACTG
>NW_027943930.1:0-218 GCF_054177405.1 Leptonychotes weddellii | reverse complement strand
GAAGCACGAAGACATCAGCGAGCCTGTCCCCTATGGCCTACAGTGTGGGTCCCTAGAAGACTGGTCTCTCTGTCTCTCTGTGCCACCATCTCTGTCTCTCACCCCATGTCCTTCCTCTGTCAGCTGAGTCTCTGTCCACACTCCTGGAGGGGAAGGCACGCGCTCGCTCTTTCTTTCTCTATCCATGACCTCGGGCTGTTGATCCAAGTGGACTGTGT
>NW_027943929.1:0-218 GCF_054177405.1 Leptonychotes weddellii | reverse complement strand
GGGCGCCTGGGTGGCTCAGTCGTTAAGCGTCTGCCTTCGGCTCAGGTCATGATCCCAGGGTCCTGGGATCGAGCCCCGCATCGGGCTCCCTGCTCTGCGGGAAGCCTGTTTCTCCCTCTCCCTCTCCCCCTGCTTGTGATCCTGCTCTCACTGTGTCTCTCTCTGTCAAATAAATAAATAAAATCTTTAAAAAAAAAAAGAAGAAGAAGAATCACAAT
>NW_027943928.1:0-218 GCF_054177405.1 Leptonychotes weddellii | reverse complement strand
GGACCCCCGGACACTGCAACCAGAGGTGGCTCAGGATGTGGGTGCAAGCAGCAAGCGGGTGGGGAAGGGGGGACCCCCACCATCCTCCGGCAGTGCCGCTGTACGCTTGAATTTCCAGAAGGAAGAGTCTGTGGTCTTCTCTCTCTGCAGGGACTCTGCACGGTGGGGCAGTCCCCAGAGTCAGGACAGCCTGCTCTCTCGCTGCAGACACCTCCCTG
>NW_027943927.1:0-218 GCF_054177405.1 Leptonychotes weddellii | reverse complement strand
TAAGATCAGGCCACTCTACTTTCTGTAGGACACATCTTATAAATTTTATTCCTGTATATAAGTCCAAATATCCTGTAATGTAAACCATCAACATTTGTTTCGGTATGTTTCAATATTATTTTCCTTAAAATAAATAAATGTTGGCCTTCTAAGAATTTGTTTGTATCTTATGTGTTACTATTTTAAAATGTGGATTCTTAAAATGTCAGCAAATACGT
>NW_027943926.1:0-218 GCF_054177405.1 Leptonychotes weddellii | reverse complement strand
CACTAAAATTTTTTAAAGCAACTGGAAGCTTAGAAAAGTTATAACTTCATAGTCCACTATTAATAAATAATGTCTTGTGAATTTCTGCGGTTCCTATCACATTTTGGAAAATCCTTATCAAGTTTTCTTCATATATGAGCAATCAGATTTCAGGATACTTCTTATGTACTGGCTAATCTTCAAGGCTTTTTTTTTTTTTAAAGATTTTATTTATTTAT
>NW_027943925.1:0-218 GCF_054177405.1 Leptonychotes weddellii | reverse complement strand
GAAAGGAAGGAAGGGAGGGAGGAAGGAAGGAAGGAAGGAAGGGGAAAGGAAGGGAGGGACGGAGGGAGGAAGGAAGGGGAAAGGAAGGGAGGGAGGGAGGAAGGAAGGAAGGAAGGGGAAAGGAAGGGAGGGACGGAGGGAGGAAGGCAGGGGAAAGGAAGGGAGGGAGGGAGGCAGGCAGGCAGGCAGGCAGGCCGGCTAAAACCTGCCTTTACTCG
>NW_027943924.1:0-218 GCF_054177405.1 Leptonychotes weddellii | reverse complement strand
TTATGTTAATCCCCATACATTACATCATTAGTTTTAGATGTAGTGTTCCATGATTCACTGTTTGTGCATAACACCCAGTGCTCCATGCAGAACGTGCCCTCCTCAATACCCATCACCAGGCTAACCCATCCTCCCACCCCCCTCCCCTCTAGAACCCTCAGTTTGTTTTTCAGAGTCCATCGTCTCTCATGGTTCGTCTACCCCTCCGATTTCCCCCC
>NW_027943923.1:0-218 GCF_054177405.1 Leptonychotes weddellii | reverse complement strand
GGTTCCTGCATAATATTCCATTGTGTATATATATACTATGCAGCCATCAAAAAAAACACAAAAAAAAACAAAAAACAAAATCTTGCCATTTGCAACGACATGGATGGAACTGGAGGGTATTATGCTGAGCGAAATAAGTCAATCAGAGAAAGACATGTGTCATATGACCTCACTGATATGAGGAATTCTTTTTTTTTTTAAAGATTTTATTTATTTAT
>NW_027943922.1:0-218 GCF_054177405.1 Leptonychotes weddellii | reverse complement strand
TAGGGAAGGCACAGTTGAGGAGATGTAAACAAGAGAAGTGCTGAGGGGGGCTGGGATGGGATGGCAGGGAGCAGGTGTGTTCACACAGCCTCCACTCTCCGGTCAAGTCGTGCGATCCAAAGGATCAAGACATGGGTCTGGTCCAGGGTAGAGGCATCAAAGACAAGGCCTGCAGCCTGCCTCTAGGATGGACAAATGTCATACACTGGCTCCGACGT
>NW_027943921.1:0-218 GCF_054177405.1 Leptonychotes weddellii | reverse complement strand
TTTGTTCAAAATATTTTTAAAATTTATTTTAAGATTTCTTCATTGATCCATTTGTGATTCCGAATTGTGTTGTTTAATCCCCGAAATATTTTGGGGCTTTCCAGCTTTATTGTTGTTATTGATTTCTAGTTTAATTCCACTGAGGTCTGAGAGCATACTTCACATGATCTATATAAGTTCATTAATATGTTTTAAGTCCAGACATAGTCTATCTTGGT
>NW_027943920.1:0-1260 GCF_054177405.1 Leptonychotes weddellii | reverse complement strand
GGGCCGGAGTTGAAGAGCATCGCGGCGACAGGCGTGGATCCTGGTTCATCCCACCCCCCCCGCCCCCATCCTTCTCCCTTGTGTCTGCCCGGCACTGAAGCCTGGCGTCCACCGTTCTCGACCAGCCTGCCTGCCCCGGCCCTGTGGCTGTCTGGGTCTGCCCCTTTCTCCCCCCAACACCCAATACCGACAGACTGAAACAGGAGATAATTGCAAAACCATTTCTTTCTGTTTTAACCTTGACTGTGCTTTCTCCTTTTTATTTATGTCAGAGGTAGATTACTTCTCTCATTTTGTTTTCCTGATGGTGACACCATCAGGTTGCCAGTGTCCAAGCCCACACCTGTGAGAGAGGGAGCATTTGTTTCAGGGAATTCTGAATAGAGTCGAATGCATACAGAGGAAGGAGTCCGCTGAGCCTTTAAGGGAAATGGGCATGTAATTCAGGTCCCATTTTCAGGCAAGCGTGACCGTTTGGGGGACCCCCCGAGGGGGTCCTCCTCTCCTCATTCCCAGCTCATTGCTAAAGGGTTGGGTATTAGGAAGTTTGACGTATTTCCTCTCCTCTGCACCATGTACACCAATTCTTTCCAACCTCTAATCACGTAAGGTGAAACTAAACATTTTTTACAGCCAAGATACTCGTGACAAGGTTGTATGTTTTTTCCAAGTAGAAGGTCCCGTTTCTTGGTCGGTTACCCCGGCCTCTGTGAGCATCTTGCTTCCACTGTAGCCAGCCCCTCCTCTGACCACCCGTGTGCATTCCGGATGAGGGACGCGGGGCCAGCACGGTGACATGATCCCGTTCCTGACCAACGATTCGACCCTGCTCTTAACGTTGATTTGATTCGTTTCTGCAGAACTAGGGGAATGCCTTTCCAAATGGCCATAGCCTCACGCCCACCGACTAGCTGGTCTCGGCTTCTGCTTCAGGTCCTGTTCCAGTTGCCAGCGATCAAGGAAGAAGCCACGTTGCCAAAATCCAGTGGTCAGCCTCCACTTCTCGTCTTGACTTCTCAGCAGCCTCCGACTGCTGATGGCTCCTCCGTTTCTTTCCTCTTGGCTTACTGAAGTGCGTCCCTGTCTCCAGGTGGTTCTTTGACCTTCTGAGTCCCTCCCTATAGTTCTCATCGATGGCTACCTCTCTTCTCCTACCCTCCCTCGGTGATGTTCAGTCTCGTGGCTTTAAATGCGCCTGCCACTGATCCCCAGAATATCCCCACCCAGCCCTGTCTCTTGACCTCAAAACTCGTGTGTCCA
>NW_027943919.1:0-218 GCF_054177405.1 Leptonychotes weddellii | reverse complement strand
GAGAGCAAGCAAGAGAGATACAGCATGAGAAGGGAGAGGGTCAGAGGGAGAAGCAGGCTCCCTGCTGAGCCCAGAGCCCACTGTGGGACTCAATCCCAGGACTCCAGGTTCATGACCTGAGCCGAAGGCAGTTGCTTAACGAACTGAGCCACCCAGGCACCCAAAAAAGGCATGAATTCTATGTGCATTATTCCCCTAGCGCTGGAGTTCTGCCGTTC
>NW_027943918.1:0-218 GCF_054177405.1 Leptonychotes weddellii | reverse complement strand
GGCACGCCCATTCTTTCCGTGGCCCTGGGGATCCTGAGACCACACTGTCCCACCTAGGATTCTGCCCCAGTTCGTCACCTAAGCACCTTTCAGGCAGGGAGGTCTGTCACTGGAGCAGAATTCTAAAAGTTCCAGTTTTGTACTCTGGGGCTATATCGTTTTCTGGTAGCCAGCTTACGGACTCTCCCTTCCCCCCACCATTTATCTTCTAATATATC
>NW_027943917.1:0-218 GCF_054177405.1 Leptonychotes weddellii | reverse complement strand
TGTATTTTCAAAACTTACGGGGATCGATAAAAGCAGTTTTCAAAACACATGAGTTTCAATGAGTACCATTGAAATATTTATAAAAAAAATAAGGAAAATACTGCAATTATTTGTGGAGAAGAAGTTGCTTATGTTCTGAAATTTTATGTAATAACATTTTGGATCAAGCCCCAGAACATAGCGCTGCAGGTTAAAAGGATGAGTTCGACAGATGAATG
>NW_027943916.1:0-218 GCF_054177405.1 Leptonychotes weddellii | reverse complement strand
GTCCCCGAGCTTCTAGAGCCCGATTACCCTGGAATCCGTTTCTTTCTCTGCTCAGACCAGCTGCAGCAGTCTCTGGTCTGCCGTGAAGGGCTCGGATACTCTGACAATAAAGCCTCATTTTACAGATGGGGAGACCGAGTCCCAGAGAGGGGAGGTGAATCCCCCGGGTCACCCAGATTCAGGTAGAGGGGGGCCTGCTGCCATCCACGTGCAGCAGG
>NW_027943915.1:0-218 GCF_054177405.1 Leptonychotes weddellii | reverse complement strand
TTGCAGTCTTTGCCATCACGGGCTTCCACAGAGGGCCTGGCTGAATTTCACCTCACTGACCTAAACACCAACAATGCTGGAGAGTACGCCTGTGAGTACTACAGACGAGGGAGCCCGTACATACGTTCACAGCCCAGTGACGTCCTCCTACTGCTGGTGACAGGTGAGGAGGTGCCTCGGAGGGACATAGGGTCTTGCAGGGACAGGTGTGGGGGAGG
>NW_027943914.1:0-218 GCF_054177405.1 Leptonychotes weddellii | reverse complement strand
GCTGCTGCTGAATCTTGATCTTCGGGCGGAAGCCCTTAGGCATCTTATGCCTTCTTTCACTTAGAATATTATTATCAAGGGTCATCCATGTTGGATCATCTAGCAACACTTCATTCCTTTTTATGGCTGAATAAGATCACACTGTATGGACATACCACATTTATTTTCATCCATTCATCAGCTGATGGACATCTGGGCTGTTTCCACTCTGTAGCTAT
>NW_027943913.1:0-218 GCF_054177405.1 Leptonychotes weddellii | reverse complement strand
TTTACACATTCACATGATTCCATGTTGTTTGTTCACATCCTTTCATTTCAGCTTGAAGAGCTTTCTTCAGTATTTCTTATATGTTAATACAAAACAAACAGGGCACCTGGGTGGCTCAGTTGGTTGAGCGACTGCCTTCGGCTCGGGTCATGATCCTGGAGTCCCGGGATCGAGTCCCGCATCGGGCTCCCTGCTCGGCGGGGGGTCTGCTTCTCCCT
>NW_027943912.1:0-218 GCF_054177405.1 Leptonychotes weddellii | reverse complement strand
GGGAGACGGAGAAGGAGATTCCCTGCTGAGCAGAGAACCTGGTGCTGGGCTCCATCCCAGAACCCCGAGATCATGACCTGAACTGAAGGCAGACACTTAACTGACTGAGCCACCCAGGTGCCCCTGTTTTTTGCTTTTTTTTTTTTAAAGACTTTATTTTTAAGTAATCTCTACACCCAATGTGGGGCTCAAACCCACAGTCCCGAGATCAAGAGTCG
>NW_027943911.1:0-218 GCF_054177405.1 Leptonychotes weddellii | reverse complement strand
GATGTGGAGAATAAAGGCAAAAAAAAAAAAAAAAAAAAAAATTTAAACTTCCTTGTAACTTACAGACTATTGACAAGTACTTGAGACAGGCAGGGTGACCTTCCTCAAGGAGGTCAGCTGCCTCCATGGTAATACTTTGCTAGAAGCAAAAGGCAACCTTTGCTTGACCTTAGCCTGACCTCCAGGATCCTGTAAAAATCCCTTTCGAAACTTCCTCT
>NW_027943910.1:0-218 GCF_054177405.1 Leptonychotes weddellii | reverse complement strand
TTATATATATGCTTTCACTAAAAAAAAAAAAAAATTAAACTAGATGGAGCTCAGCAATAAACTGAGATCTTCATTTATATTACACTAGTCATGGATTCAATCAAGCCTGACACAGTTCTCATTACCCAAGCCAGGCAAAGAATGTGTGAATGTCAAGAGAGTTTGCCAGTCTTTGTCAAAGAAGTGAAATACTCTGTTCAGGTAGCCATGCATATGAG
>NW_027943909.1:0-1260 GCF_054177405.1 Leptonychotes weddellii | reverse complement strand
CAAATGGGCGACCCCCCAGATACACCAAGGTTCTCACCTTCCAAAAGCACACGTGGAATATTTGGCATTCTCTTTCATCTTCTCAAATTGCTCCCAAAATCACTAATCTTCATAAATAATGAAAATTCCAAAGGTCAGGGAGAACCTTGAGGATTAAAAACCAAAAGAGGCAGCTTAGAGTCCAAGTTTGACAACTGACTCCGTCACCTTGGGTGTTTCCCAGGTGAAATGAGGCAGTTTGGGCAGGTGGAGTGGGCAGGTGCCCATCTGGATCTGGAGCTCCAGGAAGAGGCTGCAGAAATAAAATTGGGCACTCTCAGAGAACACAGGTTTACAGGAAGCCAACCTCTTAAACTCAATTAAATGTTTGGATTACCAGGGGTCCACAAGAAAGGGGTGTGTACAGAGAAAAAAGGAGAGCACTTGGGATGCAGAACTCATCCACAAGATATTTCGCTATCTGCAGAAGGGCAGGGGCCAGAAAGGCCGTTGAGAAGGGCAGCTGGGGAAGGCAGTCAGGAGAATACAGGATTCTGGAAGACACCGAGAGACCGAATATCCAAATGGACCATGGCCAGACCATATATAAAAATAAAACTCTGACTCAAAACCTCAGTGACCTGCCAAGGAAGCCAACCTCTTCTCTATAACCGGCCCGGTAAGGCAGTCTGCTCTAAGTCAGACTTGTAACTCTGTAAATAATACAGGAAGCCCAATGATAACTTCCGTAGCAGTGAAGCCAAAATAGCCAAGAGTTAACTAATAACTGGCAGCTCTCCTATCTTGTTGTCCCACTTCCAACTCAGGACCCACCAGAGAAAGCCAGCTAGGCTCCCCGAACACCAGTCCCCCGGGATGTGCACCTGCTAGTTAGCCGCCTCCAGCTTCCCCCCACACCACTGCTTCTGCTCGGGGCACACCTGAACCTTCCTTTTTCTCCACCAGAAAGTTCTCCCACACACCCGTCTGCCTTTGAGTCTCCGCCAGACCCAAGTGATGGCGGCTGACTCCCTTGCTAGAACGAGCTCTGAATAACTAGCTTGTTCTCATTGCGCTGGTGTTCGTTTGCTTCCAAGCACGGCAGGCAAATGTTTTCAGAAGGCAAGGGTGTTGTGGACATTGCTGCTATAAACAACTGTGGAAAGAGCCAAGATGTCCATCGACAGATGACTGGATAAAGAAGATGTGGTATATATATATACAATGGAATATTATGCAGCCATCAAAAGGAATGAGATCTTGCCATTTGCAACGACGTGG
>NW_027943908.1:0-12560 GCF_054177405.1 Leptonychotes weddellii | reverse complement strand
GTGCACCCCAATGTTTATAACAGCAATGTCCACAGTAGCCAAACTATGGAAAGAGCCAAGATGTCCATCAACAGATGAATGGATAAAGAAGAGGTGGTATATATATACAATGGAATATTATGCAGCCATCAAAAAAACTGAAATCTTGCCATTTGCAAGGATGTGGGTGGAACTAGAGGGTATTATGCTAAGCGAAATAAGTCAATCAGAGGAAAACAAGTATCATATGATCTCACTGAAATGAGGAATTTGAGAAACAAGACAGAGGAGCATAGGGGAAGGGAGGAAAAAAATGAAACAAGATGAAACCAGAGAGGGAGACAAACCATAAGAGACTCTTAATCTCAGGAAACAAACAGAGGGTTGCTGGAGTGGTGGGGGGGTGGTGGGAGGGATGGGGTGGCTGCATGATGGACATTGGGTAGGGTATGTACTATGGTGAGCATTGTGAAATGTGTAAGATCTGTACCTCTGAAACAAATAATACATTATATGTTTAAAAAAAAAAAGTAGGAAGGGAAAAATGAAGGGGGAGAATTGGAGGGGGAGATGAACCATGAGAGACTATGGACTCTGAGAAACAAACTGAGGGTTTTAGAGGGGAGGGCAGTGGGGGGGAATGGGTTAGCCCAATGATGGGTATTAAGGAGGGCAAGTATTGCATGGAGTACTGGGTGTTATATGCAAATAATGAATCATGGAACACTACATCAAAAACTAATGATGTATGGTGAATAACATAATAAAATAAAATAAAAAAATAAAAATAAATTTGAAGGCCTCTGGACAGTCAGAGGCTAAATGAGGAAATGCATGTTGTAATACTAAATGTGACTTTTTGGAGAACCGCTAATATGGCTGGTTGCATTTACCTTGGACAAATACATTCCAGAAATCGAGGCAGGAATCAAATCATGTATCTCAGCTGAATGGGGCCACTCTGTGATATCCTATGGGATGATTTGGAAATTGTATGGAAGCTATGCTCTATTGGCTGAACAAAATATGTACATTTTTTATGAGTACATTCTTGACTTATGGATATTAAAACAATTTCACTGACACTGATTTTATTTTATGTTTTATTATTACAGGGGCTATGGCTAAAACCTTAAAGAAATGAGACCAGATCTTTAGGATTCAAATGACCGAATTTGATGAGAGGCTCTCTTAACAGTCTGTGTAAACACTAAGACACATGTTTTCAGGACTTGAAAAACTGGGAAATAAGGCAAGCATTGTTCTTTCATGATCTGATTACATATGGTTTTATAGACCTGGACAAGTACTGATTTAGCTGTAGCAATTACTTTTTACTCGATTTTCCTTAAGCTTTTCCTCTAATGAGGTTGAAATTATTACCTTAATTATGGTGATGGCTTCACAGGTGTATGCATAAGTTCAAACCCATCAGCTAAGCAGTTTTTTGCGTGTGTATGTGCAGTTGTTTCTTGTATAACAATTATACCTCAATATAGCTGTTAATAAAATTGTAATATTTGTATACTATATCCACAAGGTAGGAAAGGTAAGCCATTGAAAACTAACTTTTCATTCATTTGTCCTTTTATTAATTATTGTACATTCTGTGTTCTAGGTCCTGAATTAGGCACTGATGATGCCAATATGACGGCACTGTATTTTGAAGGGACAGGTGTAGATTTTCATAATAATACCATGTGCTGTGTTTGGGTACTGTAACTGAGGCAGTATTCTTAGTAGATTCAGCTCTCCAATCATTCGGTAGGAATTCAAAGCCTGCTCCGTATCTCATCAAGTTAAACATTGTCCAAGTTTTTGCACCAGTTTCCTCATTTGCTAAATGACGTTGATAACAATACATACATTATAAGATTGTTCTGAGGAGTAAATTAGGTGACCTGTGTCTCTATAATAGTGAATGACATAATTACACATTGATGTTAGTATAGCTATGGCTCATTGTTACTAAAGAATGATTGTGCTAAAAGGTCAAAGAGGAAGAAGCGACTTATGCAAGCTAGAAAGGGAAGAGGATTATAATTAAGTAGAAAAGGGAGGGAAATGGTACAGAGCAGAGAGGTGTGAAAAAGCAGAGCAGGTTCAGAGAACAATGACTTTTTATGTTATAATTGATGTGAAATGATGAGAAATTAGGACTTTACAGTTGAAGCTTTAAGGCTTTCAAGAAAAGAAGTAACCTGATTAGCTTTGGATGTGGGGAGTATTTTGGGAAGAAGGGGAGAAGGTGTGATAAGAGATGTGGAACACAGATCTGAGTCTAGGCAGATGGGATTAGAGAGAATTGAGACTCCATCAAATTGCCTGGGTGAGACACTGAAAACAATCTAAAGCTCATACATTAAAGATGTAGACTGAGGCATATGCTCACAAATTATTTAAGGCTGACTCGGATTTCTAGTTTGTACAACTAAGTAAATGATAAAGCTATTAAGAGAGGGGACACAATGATGCTTATTGTTATTTTTAATACTTATTTACCTCTTAATTTGTACCAAGCTCTGCTATGAATACTTTTTATGTGTTAATTTATTTAATTTTCTCAACAATGTTACAAGAAAATGATATTATTTCCATTTTTTCAGATATGAAAACTGTAGGATATGGAGAAAAAGTAACTTTTCCAGGGTCCCATAGCTAATGACCAGTACAGTGGGATAGCAAATGTGGGTGAATAGTTGAAGAGACTGTACTTTTGAGTTCCATGCTCTACCATTTTACTAGTCAGGAGAAGAACTAGCTTTGAAGAGGGAACTGGGAAATATCAAGATGCGTAAAGTTTAACCTTAGCAAAGGACTCAAATAAAGACTTTTCTATTCTTTCTGCAGTATTCCATACATTTACAGTGTCAACACAGCACCACTTTTCATTCATCATTTTAGTTACTGATCAACTTGATAGTGTCTTTCTTACAAACGTGTGCTACTTTCAACCAATGGCTAGCAACTCCATCAAAAATAATGCAGGCTTAGTCTGGAATAGCTTATTATTCATGAATATATGCTTGCTCCTAGTGGTTAGGTACTCCTTTCATTTTGGATGTTCATATTTTCTTTTATTCTGAGATTTATTTTATCTCCTTATAAATGGAGACTTACTTATATTTATGTCCATACAGCTAATTAGATATTTGTTAGTGTAGATCTGGGTGATGGAAATTAAATATAATCCTAAACCTGTGTCTCAGAAAACCAGTGAGGATCCTCTCAAAATTCCGTATTGGCTTACCATTATATATTTGTGTTAACTGTCTGCTTTTATCTATATTAAAAAACTCTTAAATATGTTAATGAACAACTCTGTCTCTACAATATTATTTGATCTATAGTATCAAGGGGCTTGTTTATTACATATACCAAACTATAAAATGTTAGTATGTTATTTTGCTTAATAAACGGCCACATACAAGAAAGTAAACTCAAAGGCTGGGCGAATTTAAAGGTCTGTTGGGAATTCCACCTTTTCTGGCTATATAGCTTCCAAAAGTTTCAATTCGGTGATGACATTTTTCCTTCTGATGATACACAATTAATAGATGGTTTTCCCAAATGATGTGAGGACAACATAACATATGACTATCTGTTATTGGTTTTAAATTTAATAATTAAAGTGCTTATTACCAAATTTTTCTTTTAAAACAGAACAGATAAAGAAAATAAAAATACAAGTTTTAATTGCCCTAATACAAGGCCAGACTGCAAAACCATTCATTTATTAATGCTCTACTTGAATCTGGAGACTGGCAATCTTGCAGAGCCTGTTAGCTTTCTCTCTCATCCTCCACAGAAGTCATGTCAAATCTCCATTCTCTCAAATCTATGAAATCAGAGTGTCGCTCATTATCAGAAGATGAATTTGCCTCATAAGTAGTAGAGGAGTGAGAATCACAGGTAGGAACTACCTCACCTTCCTTCTTTCCTCTCACTACTATTCAAGTGTCTCCTCCTACGGCCGTTCTCTGAGTTGACGAGTTGACATTCCCTGCCTTCCCCTCTAGGAACTTGCTCCATCGGTGTCTCCTTTCTCATCTGTCTCCACTGCCTCCCTTCCTGGTGACCCATTCCTGACATTTAAACCCACTGGAGTCTTCCTAAATGTATTCGTTTCTTTGGGTTGCCTTGACAGAGTACTACAGAGTGGCTTAAACCACAGACATTTATCGTCTCACAGTTCTGGAGGCCAGAAGTCCTAAATCAAGGTGTCCACAGGGCCATCCTCCCTCTGATATCTATAGGGAAATCCTTTCTTGCCTCTTCTCCAGCTTCTAGTGGTTTGCTGACAGTTTGGGCATTTCTTGGCTTGTAGCTGCCCACCACAAATATCTGCCTTCATTACCACATGACGTTGTCCCTGTATCTGTTTTCACATGGCTGTCTTCTTATAAGGACATGTGTCATATTGGATTAGAGGCTTACCCTATCCATTAGGACGTCATTTTAACTTAACTAATTATACCTGCAATTATCCTATTTCTAATGATGGCCATATTCTGAAGTACCAGGGGTTAGAACGTCCAGCTTACCTCTTTTAGGGGGAGACACAGTGCAACGTGTAATAACGTCTTAATAAAATACAACAACTAAATTGAATTTTAAAAGATTCTTTAATCAGACTTCTTGTTTCAGTTACCATTTTTATCCTTTTACTTCTTTACAATCAAACTTTTGAAGGTTTTGCCAAAATTTTCTGCCCTTACTAGCTTACCAATCCATTCACTCTTCATCATGCTAATAAAGAAAATTGGCTGTCCTTGTGTATGCGGGTGTGTAGGTGTACATTTGTCCTGATTAAGAAAAAATGTTCACTCAAATTGACAGTTCTATTTCTCATGGCAAGCAATAAATCAACATTCAGTTTATATATAACAACAAAGTTATTATGTATTGAGCATTTATTGTTTCAGATTTGCTGATAAATATATCATCTCATTTTATTCTCACCCCTCTAAAGATAAAAGATATAAGCAAATTTGAAGTTTTTAGTTAACTTTGTTCACGTGGGACTCTCCACTGGAAAACCTATTCTCCCTTGATTTGTTGATAAAATTAGGTTTCATAAAAATTACGTTTCAAAACTCTTATGAGATCTAGATTGAGAGGTATGGTAAATTCACCAAAATAATGTTACCCTGTGAAGTTTCATGGAAGAAGCCAGCTGGGCTTTACCTAGATTCAGTGGCTTTATTTTGAAAGTCTAAAATTTGTACAAACATACTAATATGCCTTTTATTCAAGCCACCTTTACATTCACTGATACCATGGCAACAGTCTTCTAAATGTCCTTGCCTCTTATCTTACCCTTTTCTAATCCATATAATAATAATGTAAATATATATTATTGAGACCACATTATTAATACAGTCTCCTAGGCTTAACATTATATTAAGTCAATAAAAAAATTGAAAACCTTGCTTTTAAAGAGCTGCATAATATTGTATGACTATTTTATTTCATATTATTTTAAATTACTAAATACAAACTAATATCCAGGTTTAAAGATGTTCTTAAATTGGCATCCTTTATGAGATCATTGAAATTATGTGTGAAATTTTGCATATGAATATATTCTTCTTTTTGTGTCCATAGATTTCATCAGAAAGTCTCTAACCCTTGGATTTTGACAGGTAACCAAAGATTCTATGATCATGAGTTTGGGAAATACTGCTACAGTTTGACTTTAAAATTTTGATATTTTCAGTTAACTTCAGTTAATTTCCTGATTTTCTCACCTTCCCCACACTTTACTGGCATCAGGACCTACCTACACCCTCTGTCTCCACTTTACCTTGAAAGAACCATCTTTATTTCTATTAAAAGTCAAAACTTCCCCTTTTCTCTGGTTCCTATTCTTGTCAGTTTACAGGGACCTCTTTCTGCAGTTCTTATTTCTTTTTTTTTTAATCATAATCCCCTTTCTAGAGGGTTTTTCTCAACAACATGTAACAGTGCTCTACATCTCCCATTTGTTTTAAACTCAATTTGTATCTTTATCTTCTTCCATTTCAAATTCCCATTTTTGAATTCTCCTTTACAACAACACTGTTTGAGAAAATTATCCTCATTCACACTCTGAATTTTTCCACCTTTTTAAACTTCAAATATTATTCAAAATTCTTTAAATGAAAAATTCTTATATTTACAATTTTATCATGAAATACACATAGTATATATGACATATTTATATTTTAAAGAACAACAATAAGGAAGAAATACATACCCACAAACAAGTTTAATACTAAAATAATAACTTCTAAGCAACTTCGATGTTTTTCCCTAATCGCCTACCTATCCTTTCTTTGAATTTTTTGTAGCCCAATTTCTTGGTTTCTTTTCTATTTCTGTAGTTGTTTTCTTTTTAAGTATTATAAAATATAACAAATACATAAAAGTATATTATATAAATGTATGGGCTTAATAATTATGAACCACCACCTAAGTTCAAAATAGAACATCGTAAGCCCAAAAACTTTGCTAATATGGCTTTTTAAAAAATTAGTAAGTTTTATTTTTTAGCTAGTTTTAAGTTTTTGTATTCTATATACTAGGTCTATTTTGTATTCCTCAAATAGATCTAGTATATATTTTTTTAGATTCATATCTAAATATTTCATTTTAGGGGGTGCCAATATAAATGATATTGTGTTTTTAATTTCTAATTCCACTGTTCATTGTTATTACATAAGAAAACAATTGACATGTGCATTTTAGCTTTGTATCCTACAACCTTGCTGTATTTGCTTATTAGTCCCAGGAGGTTGTTTTTTTTTTTTTTTTTTGTCATTTCATTCAATCTATATAAATGGATAATGTCATCTGCAAACAAAGATAATTTCATCCCAATATGTATACTTTTTATTTCCTTTTTCTTTTCTCATTGCATTAATAAGGACTTCCAGTACTATGTTGAAAAGGGATGGTGAGAAGTGACACCCTCACCTTGTTCTTTATTTTTCAAGATTTATTTATTTATTTTGAGAGAGAGAGAGGAGAGCGAGCAAGCAGGGGGAGGGGCAGAGGGAGAGAGGGAGAGAATCTTAAGCAGACTCCCCATGCAGGGCTTAATGTCAAGATCCTGAGATCATGACCTAAGCCGAAATCAAGGGTTAGATGCTTAGCCAAATGAACCACTCAGGCGCTCCCCCCTCATCTTGTTTTTAATCTTAGTGGTTAAACTTGAGTTTCTCATCATGCAGTTTGACATTAACTATAGGTTTGTTTTTTTTTCCCCTTTGGTAGATATTCTTTATCAAGTTGAGAAAGATCCCCTCTATTCCTAGTTTGCTAAGTGTTTTTAATACAGGTACGTGTTAGATTTGCCAAATGCTTTTTCTGCATCTATGGATAAGTTCTTGTGATTTTCCTTTTTTAGTTGTCTATGTGATGGGTTATACTAACTGATTTTTGAATGAGACAGCCTTATATACCTGGGATAAATCATGGGGTATAATTCTTTTTGCACACTGTTGGATTTGATTTGCTAATATTGTGTTGAGGACTTTTTCATCAAGGATCATAAAAGATATTGGGCTGTGGTTTTCTTTTCTTATAATGTCTTTGTGTCATTTTGGTATTAGCCTAATGCTGGACTTGTAGATTGAGTTAGAAAGTATTCTTTCTACTTCTATATTCTGGAAGAGATTATAGAGAATTGGTATAATTTCTTCTGTAAATGTTGGTATAAACATTTATAAACACCGATAAACTCATTGGATCTGGTGTTTTCTGTTTAGAAATGTTATTAATTATTGGTTCAATTTCTTTAATAGATATCAACCTATTTAGGTTGTCTATTTCTATTTTGTGAGTTTTGGTAGATTATGTCTTTGAAAGAATTGGTCCAATTCATATAGGTTTACAAATTTGTGGGCATAGAATTCTTTTCATTTCCATGTGATCTGTAACGATGTTCCCCTCTTAAATCTCTGCTTTTAGTAATTTGTGTCCTCTCTCTCTCTCTTAACAGTTAGCTTGGCTAGAGGTTTATCGATTTGACTGATCTTTGCAAAGAACTGGCTTTTGGTTTCGTTAATTTGCTCTATTGATTTTTGGTTTTCCATTTCATTGATTTCTGCTTTCTTATTTCTTTTCTTCTGTTTACTTTGGATTTAATTTGCTCTTCTTTTCCTAGTTTCCTATGGTGGAAATTTAGATAATTGATTTTAGATCTTTCTTCTTTTCTGATAAATGCACTCAGTACTATAAATTTCCCTCTAAGCCCTGCTTTCACTGCATCCCAGAAATTTTGATAAGTTATGTTTTCATTTTCATTTAGTTAAAAAGTATATATTTTTGGAATATTTATTTGAGAGAGAGAGAGAGGGAAAGAGGGGGCAGGGATGGACAGAAGGAGAAGGAGAGAGAATCCCAAGCAGACTCCCTGCTGAGAATGGAGCCTGACATGGTGCTCGATCTCATGACCCTGAGATCATGACCTGAGCTGAAACCAAGATTCCAATGCTCAACCAAATGAACCATCCAGGCACTCCTAGTTAAAAGTATTTTTAAACTTCTTTTACAATTTATTCTTTGACCAATGTGTTATTTAGAAGTATATTCTTTAATCTTTAAGTATTTTGAGGTTTTCCAGCTATCTTTCTGTTATTGTTATCTAGTTTAATTCCACTGTAGTCTGAGAACAGGCATCATATAATTTCTATTCTTTTAAACGTGTTAAGGTACATTTTATGGCCCAGAATGTGGTCTATTTGGTGACTGTTCCATGTGAGCTTGAGAAGAATATGTGATCTGCTATTGTTGGATGAAGTAGTCTATTGATGTCAATTATATCCAGTTGATTGATGGTGCTGCTGAATTCAACTACAGCCTTATTGATTTTCTGCCTGCTGGATCTGTCCATTTCTAATAGAGGGATGTTGAAGTCTCCACCTACGATAGTGAATTCATCTATTTTCTCTGCAGTTGTATCAGTTTTTCCCGCATATATTTTGATGTTCTGTTGTTAGGTACATACACATTAAGAATGGTTATGTCTTCTTAGATTATTCACCCCTTATCATTTGTGGTGCCCCTCCTTATTTCTAATAACTCTCCTTGCTCTGAAATCTGCCTTGTGTGAAATTAGTATAACCACTCCCATTTTCTTCTGATTAGTGTTGGCATAACATATCTTTCTCTATCCCTGTGTTTTTAATCTATACATATCTTTATATTTAAAATGGCTTTCTTATAACCAACATAATATTGGGTTTTGATTTTTGATTCATTCTATCTCTGTCTTATGCTTGTATTTAGACAATTATTTAAAATTATAATGATAGCTTTATTAATATTTTTCATATTTGTTACTGTTTTCTATTTGTTGCTATTTTCCATTTGTTGCCCTTGTTCATTAGTCTTACTTTTCCAGATATTTTCTGCCTTTGTAGTTTTTAATTGAGCATTTTATATAATTCCATTTTTTTTCTTAACATAACAATCATGTATTTAAAAAAATTTTTTTAGAGAGTGTGATAGGTGGGGGGGGGAGAGACAGAGAGAGAGAGAGAATCTTAAGCAGGGTCCACACCAAGCATGGAGCCTGATGCAGGACTCAATCTTACAACCCTGAGATCATGACCTGAGCCAAAATCAAGAGTTGGATGCTTAACCAACTGAGCCACCAGGCACCCCAACAATCATACTTTTTTTATTTAACTTTTTTGCTATTGTCTTAGAGATTGCAATATACAAGTAATCTAAGTCCACTTTCAAATAACACTATACCATTCCACAGGCAGTGTGGAATATTCCTAATATTTCTCTCTCACCTTTGTCCTTGCTGTCATTCATCTCGCTTATACATAAACAAACATAAACATTTTTATACACTAAGCATACATAGTCAATACATTATTGCTATTGGCATTTTGAACAAATTGCTACCTGATAAATTAATTAAAAATAAGAAAAATAAAAAGTTTTCATTTACCCACTCTTATTCCTTCTCTTATACTCTCCCATTCTTTATGTATACCTGATGTACCTGATGTATATCATTTTTCTTCCCTCCGAAAAATTTTTAAAAATATTTCTTTCAAGGCGAGTCTACTGGCAACAAATTCCTTCAATTTTTGTTTGTGTAAAAAAACATTTCTTCTTCAATTTTAAAGAACAGTTTGCAGACTACAGAATTCTAGGGTTTTTTTTTTTTGTTTTTTTTTTTGTTTTTTCTTCTCAACATCTTAAGTATTTCACTCCAATTCTCTTCTTGCTTACATTGGTTCTGAGATGCGGGATATAATTTTATGTTTGCTCCTCTGTAGGTAAGGTGTTATTTTTCCTTGGGTTTTTTCAAGATTTTTTCTCTATCTTTGATTTTCTGAAGTTTGAATGTGAATGCCTATGTGTAGATTGTTTTGGGATTTATCCTGTTTGCTGTTTCCTGTGTTTCCTGGATATATGCTTTGTTGTCTGACATTAATTTGGGGGAAATTTCCATTATTGCTTCAACTATTGCCTCTTTTCTTTTCTCTTTTTCTTCACTTTCTGGTATTCCCATTACATGTATGTTATACCTTTTGTGCTTGGCCTACAGTTCTTGGATATTCTGTTTATTTTAGTCTTTTTTCTCTTTGCTTTTCAGTTTTTGAAGTTCCTATTGTCATAGCCTTAAGTGCAGAATCTTTTTCTCAGCTGTTTCTAACCTACTAATGAGCCTACCAAAGGCATTTTTCATTTCTGTTACAGTGTTTTTGACCTCTAGCATTTCTTTTTGATTCTTTCTTAGAATATCCATCTCTCTGCTGTCCATCCATTCTTGCATCATGATTACTTCTATTAAAGCCCTTAGTATATTAATCATAGTTTTAAAAAATTCTTGGTCTCATAATTTCCACATTCCTTCCACATCAGACTCTGGTTCTGATGCTTGCTCAGTATCTTCAAACTGTGATTTTACCTTTTAGTATGTCTTGTAATTTTTTTCTTGATAGCTTGGTAGAAGGAACTTCTGTAAATAGGCCTTTAGTAAAACAGTGGAAATGTGTAGAGCGGAGAGAAAGTGTTCTGTAGAGTCTGATTAGGTCTCAGCCTTTTTGTGTGCCTGTGAGCCTGGACTACAAACTTCACTAGTGCTTCTCAGTTTTATTTTCTCCTTAGAATGGGATAACTAAATGGGACTAGACTTGGGTATTTTTCTTCCCATGGGTAGGTTAGACTCTAATAAAACTCCAGGAAGTTGAGCTCCAGTAAAATAGTTTCTCCCAAGGGCAGGCCTTGCTTATAAGAGCAGTATGCTCTGGTGTTTTTCAAACTGATTACTTTCCCTTCCCCTGCATAAGTGGATTTTTCTCTGATTTTCATAGCAAGGACCTGGTTGAGCTCCTGCAGGTAAACTCACAAAAGCATGAGGATTCCCCTGTGACTAGGTCTTCCTGGAGTTTGTAACTCTCAGAGTTGTCCACACTGAGCTTCCAGCAATTCATCAATTACAATTCAGATTTTCCTACTCCAGCATTGGTTCTGTCAGAGGTTTCTGCTTATGGATTTCTGTGCCAGTAAGCTGTGATTCTTTGTATTCACCTGCCTCTCTAATTCTAGGGCAGCAGTTTGCCCTGTGACTACTCTGAAGAATCTAGAAAGAGTTGTTGATTTTTCAGTTCTTTTATCTTTCTACTTATTGTTAAGATAGAGTGGTAACTTCTAAACTCTCTACATGTTAGACTGGAGCATATGGAAATTTCCAACCATAGCATTTTATGGTTAATATTCATTTATGTTTATCTAATATTTACTCTTTTCATTTCTGGGTCTGTTTTCATGAATTTTTATGTTTCCATCTGAAATAAGTTTTCTTCTGCTTAAATTACTCCCTTCAGTTTTTCTTTTAGTGTAGGACACTGGTGATACATTTTCTGATTTTGTCAGAAATTATTTTTATTTCATTTTCACTTTGAATATAGTTTTAGCTAGAGATAGTATCAAAGGTGAGAATTGTTTTCTTTCAGTGTTGTAACTGTATTATTTTTTCAAAGCTTCTCAACTGTTTCTGTCAGCTTTGTTAATTCTATGTTAAATATAGTATAACTTCTTTTTCTCTGGTTGCTATTAAGATTTCCCTTTTAGGGCACGTTCTGCATGGAGCACTGGCTGTTATGCACAAACAATGAATCATGGAACACTACATCTAAAACTAATGATGTAATGTATGGGGATTAACATAACAATAAAAAAATTAAAAAAAAGATTTCCCTTTTGTTTTGATTTTCAGTAGTTTTACTATGGCATGCCGAAATGTAATTTTGTTTGTATTTATCTTACTTGATTTGTAGAGTTATTTATTTATTTATTTATTTATTATTTATTTATTTTTTCTATACATAAGACATCTTTATTATTATGTTATGTTAATCACCATACATTACATCACTAGTTTTTGATGTAGTGTTCCATGATTCATTGTTTGCATATAACACCCACTGCTCCATGCAGAATGTGTCCTCCTTAATACCCATCAGCAGGCTAACCCATCCCCCCACCCCCCTCCCCTCTAGAACCCTCAGTTTGTTTTTCAGAGTCCATAGTCTTTCATGGTTCGTCTTCCCCCTTATTCCCCCCCTCCA
>NW_027943907.1:0-218 GCF_054177405.1 Leptonychotes weddellii | reverse complement strand
TCTGAGCCACCCAGGCGCCCTCCCTCTAACCATTTTTGAGTGTACAATTCAGTGGCATTAAATATATTCAGTGTTGTGTGCCCATCACCCATCACCATCTCTAGAACTTTTTCATCTTCCAGTACGTACAGCATCCTAAAGTTAAAGCTATATAATTTGAATTGATACCAACTTAATCTCATACAAAAGCTCTACTCCTGTAAAGCTCTGTCCTTCCC
>NW_027943906.1:0-218 GCF_054177405.1 Leptonychotes weddellii | reverse complement strand
GCTATATACAGAGAGGGTAGGGAAAACCTTTGATTCCCAGTCTTTCAAGGGGACTGTATCTCAGGCTTTGGGCCCTCAGCCTGGAGTCAGTAGGCAGACCCTAGGCCTGTTTGAACATCCCACAACATCAGACCCCCTTCCTTAATTTCCTGTCTTTGTCTCCCTCTTGTAGCTCCTCCTTAGTCTGGGAGTGTGGGAAACCCTTGGCTGTTCCTGAT
>NW_027943905.1:0-218 GCF_054177405.1 Leptonychotes weddellii | reverse complement strand
TTCTCAGCTTCCGTAATCGTATGTGCCAGTTCTTGAATCACATACATACATATACATGTATGTGTATACCTGTGTGTGTATGTATGCGTGTGTACACCTGTAGGTTCTGTTTCTCTGGAGGATCCTAATACAAGCCTGCAGCAACATATCCCATCCTGCTTTCTCTTCTTGCTAGGCAACTTTTACCCTCCCCCATCAAGAAGTGGGGACTCTGTTCT
>NW_027943904.1:0-218 GCF_054177405.1 Leptonychotes weddellii | reverse complement strand
GGGGGATCATACACTGAGTCCTGCCTCCCTGTGCTCTGGAGGATGGCTATTCCCCTAGGACAAACCCACCTGAGGATCAGCTCAACGGGCTCCCCGCCCAGAAGTTCCCCACAAACAACTCGCTCACACCAAGTTAACTGATCAAAGAAGGTTGCAATGTGTCACCTCTTGGGGAAAACAGTATATAGCATTCTTTGCAGTTTTATTCTTACTCTTTT
>NW_027943903.1:0-218 GCF_054177405.1 Leptonychotes weddellii | reverse complement strand
CTGTTGAATTACAGACCTGACCTCTGAAACAAATAATACATTATATGTTAAAAAAAAAAAGGGAAAAATGAAGGGGGGGAAATCGGAGGGGGAGACGAACCATGAGAGACTATGGACTCTGAGAAACAAACTGAGGGTTCTAGAGGGGAAGGGGGTTGGGGGGATGAGTTAGCCTGGTGATGGGTATTAAAGAGGGCATGTTCTGTATGGTGCACTGG
>NW_027943902.1:0-218 GCF_054177405.1 Leptonychotes weddellii | reverse complement strand
TACTTATTTTACTGAAAAGAGCACTTAGTAAAACAAGACTAATAGTATTCGTAACTTATGGGCCAAATATATCTCAACCTTAAGTCCAATATCATGTTTGATGACAAAATATCGTACTGTTTCCAGGAGAGACGAGATGCAGCAACACGAAATCTGTATCACCATCATTATTTGATGACATTTTGTGATTTATTTAGAAGTATTAGTCAAGGAATTTT
>NW_027943901.1:0-218 GCF_054177405.1 Leptonychotes weddellii | reverse complement strand
TGGCTTTAGATGGATAGACGAGTTTCAATATTGCCTTCTCTACTTATTACCTTGGAAAAGTTATTTAACCTCTCTGGATCTTCATTTTCTCATCCGGAAAATGGGCTAATAAGAGCTAGCATGCAGGGTTGTCCCGAGGATTTGAAATAAAGAGTGTAAAATCCCAGTATGGGGTACTTGGTAGGTATTCCATAATCTACGGCACTTCACTTCATTGT
>NW_027943900.1:0-218 GCF_054177405.1 Leptonychotes weddellii | reverse complement strand
GTGCACGGAGGGGCTGCTAACCGGGCCATGCCACCATAGCTGGGGCAGCGGCCGGCCCAGAGCGGGGCGGGAGTGATGAGCCACAGGGCCTCCTGACCCGGACCGCCCACGCCTCCTGGGTCCGCCTGCGTGGCCCAGGCACGAGGGAGACCTGCCCGTGGAGGTCCACATCTGTGTCCGTGGTGCCCTTGTAGGGAGCGGCGGGGAGACCTCTAAGG
>NW_027943899.1:0-218 GCF_054177405.1 Leptonychotes weddellii | reverse complement strand
TGGTGGATGTAGAGCAAATGATTTTAAAAAGATCAGTTACAAAAATTCCTTAAGCTCTCTTGTTATTCTGAGAACAGTCTCTGGTCTTTTAAATTCCAGAGGGAATGACAGTCTCTCATTCATTCAACAAACATTTCCTGAGCACCTGCTATGTGCTAAGCATTGTGGGCTGAGAACTCACGGATGGATAATGCAGACTTGAGCCCTGCCCTCATGGG
>NW_027943898.1:0-218 GCF_054177405.1 Leptonychotes weddellii | reverse complement strand
TTAGCCTGGTGGTGGGTATTGAGGAGGGCACATTCTGCATGGAGCACTGGGTGTTATGCACAAACAATGAATCATGCAACACTTCATCTAAAACTAATGATGTAATGTATGGGGATTAACATAAGAATAAAAAAAATAATAATAATAATTCAAATTCCAGTAAGTTAACATACAGTGTAATATTAGTTTCAAGTGTATAGTATGGTGATTCAACATTT
>NW_027943897.1:0-1260 GCF_054177405.1 Leptonychotes weddellii | reverse complement strand
CTTCTTTGCCATTTTGGATGCCTTTTATTTCTTCTTGTTGTCTGATTGCTGTGGCTAGGACTTCTCATACTATGTTGAATAGCAGTGGTGATAGTGGACATCCCTGCCGCATTCCTGACCTTAGCGGGAAAGCTCTCCGTTTTTCCCCATTGAGAATGATATTTGCTGTGGGTTTTTCATAGATGGCTTTTATGATATTGAGGTATGTACCCTCTATCCCTATACTCTGAAGAGTTTTGATCAAGAAAGGATGCTGTACTTTGTCAAATGCTTTTTCTGCATCTATTGAGAGGATCATACTGTTCTTGTTCTTTCTTTTATTAATGTATTCTATCACATTGATTGGTTTGTGGATGTTGAACCAACCTTGCAGCCCAGGGATAAATCCCACTTGGTCATAGTGAATAATCCTTTTAATGTACTGTTGGATCCTACTGGCTAGTGTTTTGGTGAGAATTTTTGCATTCATGTTCATCAAGGATATTGGTCTATAATCTCTTTTTGATGGGGTCTTTGTCTGGTTTTGGGATCAAGGTAATGCTGGCCTCATAAAATGAGTTTGGAAGTTTTCCTTCCATTTCTATTTTTTGGAACAGTTTCAGAAGAATAGGTATTAATTCTTCTTGAAATGTTTGGTAGAATTCCCCTGGGAAGCCATCTGGCCCTGGGCTTTTGTTTGTTGGGAGATTGTTGATGACTGCTTCAATTTCCTTAGTGGTTATAGGTCTGTTCAGGTTTTCTATTTCTTCCTGGTTCAGTTTTGCTACTTGATACATCTCTAGGAATGCATCCATTTCTTCCAGATTATCTAATTTGCTGGCATAGAGTTGCTCATAATATGTTCTTATAATTGTATTTCTTTGGTGTTTGTGATCTCTCCTCTTTCATTCATGATTTTATTTATTTGGGTCATTTCTCTTTTCTTTTTGGTAAGTCTGGCCAGGGGTTTATCAATCTTGTTTCTTCTTTCAAAGAACCAGCTCCTAGTTTTGTTGATCTGTTCTACTGTTCTTTTGGTTTCTATTTCATTGATTTCTGCTCTGATCTTTATTATTTCTCTTCTGCTGCTGGGCTTATGCTTTATTTGCTGTTCTTTCTCCAGCTCTTTAAGGTGTAGGGTTAGGTTGTGAATTTGAGACCTTTGTTTTTTCTTGAGAAAGGCTTGTATTGTATATACGTTCCTCTTAGGACTGATTTTGCTGCATCCCAAAGATTTTGAACAGTTGTGTTTTCATTTTCATTTGTTTCCATGGATTTTTT
>NW_027943896.1:0-218 GCF_054177405.1 Leptonychotes weddellii | reverse complement strand
TTTGTTCAAAATATTTTTGAAATTTATTTTAAGATTTCTTCATTGATCCATTTGTGATTCCGAATTGTGTTGTTTAATCCCCGAAATATTTTGGGGCTTTCCAGCTTTATTGTTGTTATTGATTTCTAGTTTAATTCCACTGAGGTCTGAGAGCATACTTCACATGATCTATATAAGTTCATTAATATGTTTTAAGTCCTGACATAGTCTATCTTGGT
>NW_027943895.1:0-218 GCF_054177405.1 Leptonychotes weddellii | reverse complement strand
GACGAGGACACTGAGGCCCGGGAGGCTTACCCATGAGGAACTGCTTGTCTTTGGGGCTCCAGAGTCTGCGATCTTGCCCACCGTGCTCTCCCGGCCCCCTCAGTCGGGAGGGGGCCCCTGGGCCAGGCCAGGCTCCGTGCTGGGTGCCCGAGAGCGTGCGCCCTTGTCTCGAGCCCCAGCCCTGCCCCTGCCGAGCCCGTGCTCTGCTAGGGTGTCAG
>NW_027943894.1:0-218 GCF_054177405.1 Leptonychotes weddellii | reverse complement strand
GCTGGAACTCTCATTCATTGCTCAACATGACAGAACTTTATTCTCTTACAGCTCTGGAGGCTAGAAGTCCAAAATCAAGGTGCAGGCAGGATGGCTGTCTCTCTTGGAGACTCTAGCGGAGAATCCTTCCTCTTCCAGCTTCTGGTGGCTACTGGCATTCCCTGGCTTGTGGTTGCCCCCCTCTCTGCTCCCCTCCAGGGGTCTATATCTAAACTCTC
>NW_027943893.1:0-218 GCF_054177405.1 Leptonychotes weddellii | reverse complement strand
TCCAAGAGAAAAATGGAGGGTGAAATACACAAGGACTCCACCCCTTCCACTTATTACAAGAAATGAGAAGAATCTCAATGAGTTTGTAAGAGAGCCTTTTATAGTGATTTTTTTTCTCCTTCGCATTTTTTTGTGCATTTTTCAAACTGTCTACATGGCAATTCTACAGAGAATGTTTAATACCCCAAATAGCCCACTCCAAGCAAGCACAGCCCTTG
>NW_027943892.1:0-218 GCF_054177405.1 Leptonychotes weddellii | reverse complement strand
CTCAGGTCATGATCTCAGAGTCCTGAGATCAAGCCCAGCATGGTGCTCCACATTCAGCACTGAGTCTGCTGGAGATTCTTAACCCTTCCTCTTCCTCCCCTTCTGCTCCTCCCCCCACTCACACACATATGCTCTCTCTCTCTCTTTCTCAAATAAATTTAAAAAATCAAAAGAATGTTTCCCAGACTGAGGGATGTGAATATCAGGATTGACCAGGG
>NW_027943891.1:0-218 GCF_054177405.1 Leptonychotes weddellii | reverse complement strand
CTATATGGGGGTACAGGGTAAAGGGGAAGAGGGCTTTAAGGGATCACCCAAAGGTCGCCAATATCCTCATCTTCCAAACTGATCCCTAAGACTCTGAACCGCTAATATCCTTCTACTAGGAACAGTCTAATTTGCTGACTCTCTATGCCATTTTATACAAAACCTTAAATTTTGAGCTCTAAATTCCTCACACACAAGGTCCATCTTAATTTTAAACT
>NW_027943890.1:0-218 GCF_054177405.1 Leptonychotes weddellii | reverse complement strand
GCATGGTTAGAAAAGATATGGTCTAAGACATGGAATTCAGTGTAGCCATTAAAATGGATGACCTCGACATTTCCTGACACGGAAAGGTAGCTGGGATATATTAAGTTAGAAGTGTATGTATCGTACAAGTTCATTCTGTAAAAATAAAAAATCTTGTTTGCATGTGATTATAAAGAATAATTCTGGAAGACAGAAATCAAAAGTTTAATCGTGAATTT
>NW_027943889.1:0-218 GCF_054177405.1 Leptonychotes weddellii | reverse complement strand
CTCCTGGCTTCCGCAAGGTTAAATATGGAGGTCACCCAGGGGAAAGCCCAAGGAAGAGCAGACGATGCGTTCTCCAATCACGCCTCAGGGACCTCACTGGAGGCAGTAATAGAAACAATGGAAAAACCGTCACAGAAAAGATGGGCTGTTCTCCAGGAAAAGGTGGACCGAGCTGGCTGGAGCCCCTGCCCAGGAATCCGCCTCGGCTCCTCTGGGCT
>NW_027943888.1:0-218 GCF_054177405.1 Leptonychotes weddellii | reverse complement strand
TCACTTTATAACCAATCTTAATCATAAGTTATAACCAAAAGACAACCAAAAGACCCCTGATTTCTCTATCATTTGACCCAAAGTCTGATAAATTTTTGTTAAACTATTGGATGTTATATATAAGCCCTACTTATTATCTAAGTTGGGCTTTAATTAATAAGTAAGTTAATAACTGATGGGCTTTAACTAAAAAACTTTGATTGATTTATAAATTAATT
>NW_027943887.1:0-218 GCF_054177405.1 Leptonychotes weddellii | reverse complement strand
GGGGGTGGGAGGATGGGTTGGCCTGGTGGTGGGTATTGAGGAGGGCACGTTCTGCATGGAGCACTGGGTGTTGTGCACGAACAATGAATCATGGAACACTTCATCTAGAACTAGTGATGTAATGTATGGGGATTAACATAAAAAAAAAAAAGAATTCAATGAAAGCTAATTAACACAGCATATGATGTCTTTCATAGGTGGACCTGTATTTATCTAAT
>NW_027943886.1:0-1260 GCF_054177405.1 Leptonychotes weddellii | reverse complement strand
ATCATTACTTTTGTATCTCTGGGGTAAATACCTAGAAGTGCAATTGCTGGGTCGTAGGGTAGCTCTATTTTCAACTTTTTGAGGAACCTCCATACTGTTTTCCAGAGTGGCTGTACCAGCTTGCATTCCCACCAACAGTGTAGGAGGGTTCCCCTTTCTCCGCATCCCCGCCAACATCTGTCGTTTCCTGACTTGTTAATTTTAGCCATTCTGACTGGTGTGAGGTGGTATCTCATTGAGGTTTGGATTTGGATTTCCCTGATGCCGAGCGATGTTAAGCACTTTTTCATGTCTGTTGGCCATTTGGATGTCTTCTTTGGAAAAATGTCTGTTCACGTCTTCTGCCCATTTCTTGATTGGGTTATTTGTTCTTTGGGTGTTGAGTTTGATAAGTTCTTTATAGATTTTGGATACTTTATCTGATACGTCATTTACAAATACCTTCTCCCATTCTGTCAGTTGTCTTTTGTTTTGTTGACTTTTTCCTTTGCTGTGAAAAAGCTTTTTATCTTGATGAAGTCCCAATAGTTCATTTTTGCCCTTGCTTCTTTTGCCTTTTGCAATGTTTCTAGGAAGAAGTTGCTGCAGCTGAGGTCGAAGAAGTTGCTGCCTGTGTTCTCCTTTTGGATTCTGATGGATTCCTGTCTCACATTTAGGTTTTTCATCCATTTTGAGTCTACTTTTGTGTGTGGGGTAAGGAAATGGTCCAGTTCCATTCTTCTGCATGTGGCTGTCCAATTTTCCCAACACCATTTGTTGAAGAGACTTTCTTTTTCCATTGGACATTCTTTCCTGCTTTCTCAAAGATGAGTTGACCATAGAGTTTAGGGTCCTTTTCTGGGCTCTGTATTCTGTTCCACTGATCTATGTGTCTGTTTTTGTGCCAGTACCATACTGTCTTGATGATGACAGCTTTGTAATAGATCTTGAAGTCTGGAATTGTGAAGCCACCAGCTTTGCTTTGCTTTTTCAACATTCCGCTAGGTATTCGGGGTCTTTTCTGGTTCCATACAAATTTTAGGATTATTTGTTCCATTTCTTTGAAAAAAGTGGATGGTATTTTGATAGGGATTGCATTACATGTGTAGATTGCTCTAGGTAGCATTGACATTTTCACAATATTTGTTCTTCCAATCCATGAGCATGGAACATTTTCCATTTCTTTATGTCTTCCTCAATTTCTTTCATGAGTATTTTATAGTTTTCTGAGTACAGATTCTTTGCCTCTTTGGTTAGATTTATTCCTAGGTATCTTATGGT
>NW_027943885.1:0-218 GCF_054177405.1 Leptonychotes weddellii | reverse complement strand
GGTCCTAGAGAACATGGTAGGGATGCTGCAACGTTGGACTTCAAAGCCTGGCCACAGATTAGCAGACTGTCTCTGGAATGAGGTGAGAGAAACTTGCTTCAAACCATTCTGAAAGCAAAGAGAATAACTGACCCTCTAACTTTGGAATGCCAAGGGTGGAGCCACATTGTCCTCTCTCCCCATCCCTGTTCTTCCATCCCAATCCCTTCTTGGTGTGT
>NW_027943884.1:0-218 GCF_054177405.1 Leptonychotes weddellii | reverse complement strand
GAGCCCGATGCGGGACTTGATCCCGGGACTCCAGGATCATGACCTGAGCCAAAGGCAGTCGCTTAACCAACTGAGCCACCCAGGCGCCCAATTCACCACAAATTTTTGCAAGCAATTTCAGATAAAAAGAAACATCTCATTGCATCCATATCTCTTTTTCAAATCGCAGCTCCCAATATCTGCAATTAAAAAAAAAAAAATCCTAGACTCCAAAAATT
>NW_027943883.1:0-218 GCF_054177405.1 Leptonychotes weddellii | reverse complement strand
TTTTTTTTTTTTCTTCAACTTTTTTTTTTTTTTTAAAGATTTTATTTATTTATTTGAGAGAGAGAGAATGAGAGAGAGAGAGCACGAGAGGGAAGAGGGCAGAGGGAGAAGCAGACCCCCTGCCGAGCAGGGAGCCCGATGCGGGACTCGATCCCAGGACTCCAGGATCATGACCTGAGCCGAAGGCAGTCGCTTAACCAACTGAGCCACCCAGGCGC
>NW_027943882.1:0-218 GCF_054177405.1 Leptonychotes weddellii | reverse complement strand
GGCAGGGGACCGATTCCCAGAACTGGGCTCTCAAGACGGGACTGTGACAGGCAGGGACACGGGAGACCTGGCTTCCTGGATGCCCTGGCCGGTGGGTGGTCTCAGGTCTCCAGTAGTGGCTCTGACAAGGGCCTCCTCAGTCCCAGTGGGAGGATCTCAGGATCTGCCCGCAAGTGAGGGCAGGACCACGGGGCGCGTGGGAGAGCAGGTGCTCATGC
>NW_027943881.1:0-218 GCF_054177405.1 Leptonychotes weddellii | reverse complement strand
GCGCCTGGGTGGCTCAGTCGGTTGAGCGACTGCCTTCGGCTCAGGTCATGATCCCTGAGTCCCGGGATCGAGTCCCGCATCGGGCTCCCTGCTCGGCGGGGAGTCTGCTTCTCCCTCTGCCCCTCCCCCCTCTCATGTGCTCTCTCTCTCTCATTCTCTCTCTGTCAAATAATAAATAAAATCTTTAAAAAAAAAAAAAAGAATAGGCAGGACCTGAG
>NW_027943880.1:0-218 GCF_054177405.1 Leptonychotes weddellii | reverse complement strand
CCCTCTTACACTGTTGGTAGGAATGCAAGTTGGTATAGCCACTTTGGAAAACAGTGTGGGGATGCCTCAAAAAATTAAAAATAGAGCTACCCTATGACCCAGCAATTGCACTACTGGGTATTTACCCCAAAGACACACATATAGTGAAAAGAAGGGCCATATGCATCCCAATGTTCATTACAGCAATGTCTACAATAGTCAAATTGTGGAAAGAGCTG
>NW_027943879.1:0-218 GCF_054177405.1 Leptonychotes weddellii | reverse complement strand
TCAGATCTGTACCTCTGAAACAAATAATGCAAGATATGTTAAGAAAAAAAAAGAAGAAGAAGAAGGTAGCGGGAGGGGAGGAATGAAGCGGGGGAAATCGGAGGGGTGGACGAACCATGAGAGAAGATGGACTCTGAAAAACAAACTGAGGGTTCTAGAGGGGAGGGGGGTGGGAGGATGGGTTGGCCTGGTGGTGGGTGTTGAGGAGGGCACGTTCT
>NW_027943878.1:0-218 GCF_054177405.1 Leptonychotes weddellii | reverse complement strand
TTTCATTATTGTAACTGCTGTGAATGGCAGAGGAAATTTTATTTTTTATTTTTTTTTTTCAATTTTTTTTTTTATTCTTATGTTAATCCCCATACACTACATCATTAGTCTTAGATGAAGTGTTCCATGATTCATTGTTCGTGCACAACACCCAGTGCTCCATGCAGAACGTGCCCTCCTCAATACCCACCACCAGGCTAACCCATCCTCCCACCCCC
>NW_027943877.1:0-218 GCF_054177405.1 Leptonychotes weddellii | reverse complement strand
TTTTTTTTAAAGATTTTTATTTATTTATTTGACAGAGAGAGAGATAGCGAGAGCAGGAACACAAGCAGGGGGAGTGGGAGAGGGAGAAGCAGGCTTCCTGCCGAGCAGGGAGCCCGATGTGGGACTCGATCCCAGGACCCTGGGATCATGACCTGAGCCGAAGGCAGACGCTTAACGACTGAGCCACCCAGGCGCCCTGTATTTTTTTTTTAATTGAG
>NW_027943876.1:0-218 GCF_054177405.1 Leptonychotes weddellii | reverse complement strand
ATTTTTCAAGTGCTGCAAGAAAAAAAAAAACCCTGTTAGTAGAGAATCCTATATTCAGTGAAAATATCTTTTGGAAATGAAAGCAAAATCAAGAAATTTTCAGATGAAGAAAACTATGAGAATGTCCCAGAACTTCCCTAAAAGAGTAGATAGAGGAAGTTCTCTAAAAAGAAAGAAAATGATAAAAAAAAAAAAAAAAAAGAGGACCTTGGAATGTT
>NW_027943875.1:0-1260 GCF_054177405.1 Leptonychotes weddellii | reverse complement strand
ATCTTGTCATTTTGTCCAGAGGAGAATAGATGAATGAGAGAACAAAATGCTAACAAGGTAACAATGTCCCCAGAAAAATATACACTAAACAAATCAGAAGAGACCTGAAACCAGGGGAAAAGAAAGGGAAAGAAAGAAAAAAGAAAAAGAAAGAAAGAAAAAGTTAAAAACACACAAAGAAAAACAGAATATGACCAAATATGATCAGGCTGGTGCATAGATCAGTGCCACACACTAGATTTTGGGCGTATTTTGGTCTGTTAGAAGAAAGTGCCTCCCAAAATTTTAAAGAAAGAAAATCTTATATATGTACAAAAATAAGGGTTAATATGATGAAGGGATGGAATATGATTATAAAGATGAAAATTATAAGAGATTTTACAAAGGAATTGATAAGTTGATTGAAAAAAGAACAGGATTTAAAAAAAAACAAAAAAGGAGAGAATGTAATCAGGCAGGAGACTAGAACAAAGCCATACACTAGAGATTTAGGGTATATTTTGGTCTGTTAGAAGAGACTGTATCCCAAAATTTTAAAGAGAAAACAATATATATATATATGCCAAAAGTAAGTTTAACTACTCTGAAGGGATAAAATATGACTCTAAAAATGAAAAAAAGATTTTTTAAAAAAGGGATTGATAAGATATTGGTTGAAAAAGGGAAAAATAAAAATTAAAAAAAAAGTTAAATAAAAAAAATATATAACTTTGATAGAGTAAAGAATCATGGGAAAAAAGCCATGAATTCTATGTGCAGTATTCCCCTAATGCTGGGAGTTCTGCAATTCTCATTGATCGGTAAACTTGGTCTTGGCTGGATGTTCTTGCTGATCTTCTGGGGGAGGGGCCTGTTGCTGTGGTTACCAGATATCTTTGCCGGAGGCGGAAGTGCCCTGCCCTTGCCCGGTCTGGCCTAAGTAATCTGCTTGGGTTTGCTCTCAGGAGATTTTGTTCCCTGCAAGCTTTCCGTTGGGCTTTGGAGGACAAGAGTGAAAATGGCGGCCTCCTAATCTCCACCCCAGAGGAGCCGAGAACTCGGGGCCCCACTCCTCAGTGAGCCCCCAGAGAAAAGCAGTCAATCACTCCCATCTCCTGGTCTCCGGCCACACTCCGTGCTCACTTGGCCTGTGACCAAGCGTTTCTCTCTCTGGCACATGACCCCGTGTGGAGTCTCCAAACCCAGCCAACTCCTGCAGTGCGCTCTCACACCGCTCCTCCTGGGGGAGGAAGGGGAGTCTCCCCAGATCTGCCGCTTGTT
>NW_027943874.1:0-218 GCF_054177405.1 Leptonychotes weddellii | reverse complement strand
GGGAGACGGAGAAGGAGATTCCCTGCTGAGCAGAGAACCTGGTGCTGGGCTCCATCCCAGAACCCCGAGATCATGACCTGAACTGAAGGCAGACACTTAACTGACTGAGCCACACAGGTGCCCCTGTTTTTTGCTTTTTTTTTTTTAAAGACTTTATTTTTAAGTAATCTCTACACCCAATGTGGGGCTCAAACCCACAGTCCCGAGATCAAGAGTCG
>NW_027943873.1:0-218 GCF_054177405.1 Leptonychotes weddellii | reverse complement strand
GCATGGTTAGAAAAGATACGGTCTAAGACATGGAATTCAGTGTAGCCATTAAAATGGATGACCTCGACATTTCCTGACACGGAAAGGTAGCTGGGATATATTAAGTTAGAAGTGTATGTATCGTACAAGTTCATTCTGTAAAAATAAAAAATCTTGTTTGCATGTGATTATAAAGAATAATTCTGGAAGACAGAAATCAAAAGTTTAATCGTGAATTT
>NW_027943872.1:0-218 GCF_054177405.1 Leptonychotes weddellii | reverse complement strand
CCCTCTTACACTGTTGGTGGGAATGCAAGTTGGTATAGCCACTTTGGAAAACAGTGTGGGGATGCCTCAAAAAATTAAAAATAGAGCTACCCTATGACCCAGCAATTGCACTACTGGGTATTTACCCCAAAGACACACATATAGTGAAAAGAAGGGCCATATGCATCCCAATGTTCATTACAGCAATGTCTACAATAGTCAAATTGTGGAAAGAGCTG
>NW_027943871.1:0-218 GCF_054177405.1 Leptonychotes weddellii | reverse complement strand
GCGCCTGGGTGGCTCAGTTGGTTGAGCGACTGCCTTCGGCTCAGGTCATGATCCCTGAGTCCCGGGATCGAGTCCCGCATCGGGCTCCCTGCTCGGCGGGGAGTCTGCTTCTCCCTCTGCCCCTCCCCCCTCTCATGTGCTCTCTCTCTCTCATTCTCTCTCTGTCAAATAATAAATAAAATCTTTAAAAAAAAAAAAAAGAATAGGCAGGACCTGAG
>NW_027943870.1:0-218 GCF_054177405.1 Leptonychotes weddellii | reverse complement strand
TAAGATCAGGCCACTCTATTTTCTGTAGGACACATCTTATAAATTTTATTCCTGTATATAAGTCCAAATATCCTGTAATGTAAACCATCAACATTTGTTTCGGTATGTTTCAATATTATTTTCCTTAAAATAAATAAATGTTGGCCTTCTAAGAATTTGTTTGTATCTTATGTGTTACTATTTTAAAATGTGGATTCTTTAAATGTCAGCAAATACGT
>NW_027943869.1:0-218 GCF_054177405.1 Leptonychotes weddellii | reverse complement strand
TAATGTGTTGTGCTCTGTGTTATTTAATCAGACCTAAATTTCATCTCACTATTTATTTCTTTTTTTTAAATTTTATTTTATTGTTAGTCACCATACAGTAGATCATTAGTTTTTGATGTAGTGTTCCATGATTCATTGTTTTCATATAACACCAGTGCTCCATGCAGTACGTGCCCTCCTTAATACCCGTCACCAGGCTGGGGGGGGGGGGGGGGGGG
>NW_027943868.1:0-218 GCF_054177405.1 Leptonychotes weddellii | reverse complement strand
CTCAAATAAATAAAATCTTAAAAAAAAAAAAAGGACACAGATGAACAGCCAGATGAACAAGATACATTGGCAAGGTCTGGGAGGGTCCTGAGCACGGGAGCTGGGGTGCACACCCTTCTGGTGTGGGTGTGTCTGCCAACCTGGAAGCTCTCTAAACCCCTACTATTAGAATTTTATGGAGGCTTCTTCACATAAGCACGATCAGTTACTAACTCCAT
>NW_027943867.1:0-218 GCF_054177405.1 Leptonychotes weddellii | reverse complement strand
CTATATGGGGGTACAGGGCAAAGGGGAAGAGGGCTTTAAGGGATCACCCAAAGGTCGCCAATATCCTCATCTTCCAAACTGATCCCTAAGACTCTGAACCGCTAATATCCTTCTACTAGGAACAGTCTAATTTGCTGACTCTCTATGCCATTTTATACAAAACCTTAAATTTTGAGCTCTAAATTCCTCACACACAAGGTCCATCTTAATTTTAAACT
>NW_027943866.1:0-218 GCF_054177405.1 Leptonychotes weddellii | reverse complement strand
TTTTTTTTTTTAAAGATTTTATTTATTTATTTGAGAGAGAGAGAATGAGAGACAGAGAGCATGAGAGGGAGGAGGGTCAGAGGGAGAAGCAGACTCCCCGCCGAGCAGGGAGCCCGATGCGGGACTCGATCCCGGGACTCCAGGATCATGACCTGAGCCGAAGGCAGTCGCTTAACCGACTGAGCCACCCAGGCGCCCCTCATCAACACTTGTTCTTT
>NW_027943865.1:0-218 GCF_054177405.1 Leptonychotes weddellii | reverse complement strand
TCTCTCTGTCAAATAAATAAATAAAATCTTTAAAAAAAGATTTATTTTAGAGAGAAAGTGTGAGGGGAGCGCACAGAGGGAGAGGGAGAAAAGCAGACTCCGCACTGAGCATGGAGCCTGACTCAGGGCTCCATCTCAGGACGCTGAGATCATGACCTGAGCCAAAATCAAGAATCAGATGCTTTGCCCACTGTGGCACCCACGTGTCCCGCCCCCAC
>NW_027943864.1:0-1260 GCF_054177405.1 Leptonychotes weddellii | reverse complement strand
AGACCTGATTTGTGACCTAGGATGTGACTTATTCTGGAGAATGTTCCATGGGCACTAGAGAAGAATGTGTATTCCGTTGCTTTGGGATGGAATGTTCTGAATATATCTGTGAAGTCCATTTGGTCCAGTATGCCATTTAAAGTCTTTATTCCTTGTTGATCTTTTGCTTAGATGACCTGTCCATTTCCATACTGGGGGTGTTAAAGTCTCCTACTGTTATTGTATTGTTGTCGATGTGTTTCTTTGATTTTGTTATTAATTGGCTTATATAATTGGCTGCTCTCATGTTAGGGGCATAGATATTTACAATTGTTAGATCTTCTTGTTGGATAAACCATTTAGGTAGGATACAGTGTCCTTCCTCATCTCTTATTATAGTCTTTGGTTTAAAATCTAATTTGTCTGTATAAGGATTGCCACCCCAGCTTTCTTTTGATGTCCATTAACATGGTAATGGTTTTCCACCCCTTCACTTTCAATCTGGTGGTGTCTTCGGGTCTAAAATGAGTTTCTTGTAGACAGTATATTGATGGGTCTTGTTTTTTTATCCAATCTGATACTCTGTGTCTTTTGATTGGGGCATTTACATTCAGGGTAACTATTGAAAGATATGAATTTAATGCCATTGTATTACCTGTGAGGTGACTGTTAATTTATATTGTCTCTGTTCCTTTCTGGTCTGTGTTACTTTTAGGCTCTCTCTTTGCTTAGAGGACCCCTTTCAATATTTCTTGGAGGGCTGGTTTGTGTTTGCAAATTCTTTAAGCTTTTGTTTGTCCTGGAAGCTTTTTATCTCTCCTCCTATTTTCAATGACAGCCTAGCTGGATATAGTATTCTTGGCTGCATATTTTTCTCGTTTAGTGCTCTGAATATATCATGCCAGTCCTTTCTGGCCTGCCAGGTCTCTGTGGATAGGTCTGTTGCCAATCTAATGTTTCTGCCATTGTAGGTTACAGATCTCTTGTCCCGAGCTGCTTTCAGGTTTTTCTCTTTGTCTCTGAGACTCGTAAGTTTTTACTATTAGATGTTGGGGTGTTAACCTATGTTTATTGATTTTGAAGGGGGTTCTCTGTGCCTCCTGGATTTTGATGCCTGTTTCCTTCCCCAAATTAGGGAAGTTCTCTGCTATAATTTGCTCCAATATACCTTCTGCCCCTCTCTCTCTTTCTTCTTCTTCTGGGATCCCAATTATTCTAATATTGTTTCATCTTATGGTATCACTTATCTCTTGAATTCTGCCCTTGTGATCCAGTAGTTGT
>NW_027943863.1:0-218 GCF_054177405.1 Leptonychotes weddellii | reverse complement strand
GGGAGACGGAGAAGGAGACTCCCTGCTGAGCAGAGAACCTGGTGCTGGGCTCCATCCCAGAACCCCGAGATCATGACCTGAACTGAAGGCAGACACTTAACTGACTGAGCCACACAGGTGCCCCTGTTTTTTGCTTTTTTTTTTTTAAAGACTTTATTTTTAAGTAATCTCTACACCCAATGTGGGGCTCAAACCCACAGTCCCGAGATCAAGAGTCG
>NW_027943862.1:0-218 GCF_054177405.1 Leptonychotes weddellii | reverse complement strand
TTTGTTTTGTTTTGTTTTAAAGATTTTATTTATTTATTTGAGAGAGAGAGAATGAGAGACAGAGAGCATGAGAGGGAGGAAGGCCAGAGGGAGAAGCAGACTCCCTGCTGAGCAGGGAGCCCGATGCGGGACTCGATCCCGGGACTCCAGGATCATGACCTGAGCCGAAGGCAGTCGCTTAACCAACTGAGCCACCCAGGCGCCCAAGAATATAGATT
>NW_027943861.1:0-218 GCF_054177405.1 Leptonychotes weddellii | reverse complement strand
AAGGCAGAAAACCAGTAAGATCTATTGAACGGCATGAGTGTGAGCCACAGATTGTGGGAGGAAGAACAGGTGGTTCAGCCCGTGGTAGTCCCCAGGGTGGGTTGCGCATCAGGGTAAGGGCAGGGAGGTTAGCAGCCCAAGAAGTCAGTCTCATTACTTCAGAACTGACATTGTTTTGAGGCACCTGGGTGGTGCAGTCAGGTAAGCTTCCAGCTCTT
>NW_027943860.1:0-218 GCF_054177405.1 Leptonychotes weddellii | reverse complement strand
TTTTTCAAGTGCTGCAAGAAAAAAAAAAAACCCTGTTAGTAGAGAATCCTATATTCAGTGAAAATATCTTTTGGAAATGAAAGCAAAATCAAGAAATTTTCAGATGAAGAAAACTATGAGAATGTCCCAGAACTTCCCTAAAAGAGTAGATAGAGGAAGTTCTCTAAAAAGAAAGAAAATGATAAAAAAAAAAAAAAAAAAGAGGACCTTGGAATGTT
>NW_027943859.1:0-218 GCF_054177405.1 Leptonychotes weddellii | reverse complement strand
CCCCTGTTGACTTCCTTGCAACTTTCAAACCATCTTTTATAGGGTTCCCACTTGAATATTCATTTATTTATTCAAATCACATTTCATGTGCAAATTTCAAACCAGCTATGTGCCAGGTCTGTTTGGGGTGCTAGGGATACTACAGTGAACAAAACAAAGGTCCTTCTCTCTCTCTCTCTTCTTGTTTTTTGTTTTTTGTTTAATTTTTTTTTTTTTTT
>NW_027943858.1:0-218 GCF_054177405.1 Leptonychotes weddellii | reverse complement strand
AGAGAGAGTGAGCACAGTTGGGGGGAGGAGAGGGAGAAGCAGACTCCCCACTGAACAGGGAGCCTGACGGGGGACCTGGACTCCAGGATCATGACCTGGACTCTGAGATCATGACCAGAAGCTTAACTGACTGAGCCACCCAGGTGCCCCAATCTTAGCCCTTTTTAAGTGTATTGTTCAGTAGCATTAAGTATAGTCACTTTGTGAAATCAATCTTT
>NW_027943857.1:0-218 GCF_054177405.1 Leptonychotes weddellii | reverse complement strand
TAAGATCAGGCCACTCTACTTTCTGTAGGACACATCTTATAAATTTTATTCCTGTATATAAGTCCAAATATCCTGTAATGTAAACCATCAACATTTGTTTCGGTATGTTTCAATATTATTTTCCTTAAAATAAATAAATGTTGGCCTTCTAAGAATTTGTTTGTATCTTATGTGTTACTATTTTAAAATGTGGATTCTTTAAATGTCAGCAAATACGT
>NW_027943856.1:0-218 GCF_054177405.1 Leptonychotes weddellii | reverse complement strand
CTCCTGGCTTCCGCAAGGCTAAATATGGAGGTCACCCAGGGGAAAGCCCAAGGAAGAGCAGACGATGCGTTCTCCAATCACGCCTCAGGGACCTCACTGGAGGCAGTAATAGAAACAATGGAAAAACCGTCACAGAAAAGATGGGCTGTTCTCCAGGAAAAGGTGGACCGAGCTGGCTGGAGCCCCTGCCCAGGAATCCGCCTCGGCTCCTCTGGGCT
>NW_027943855.1:0-218 GCF_054177405.1 Leptonychotes weddellii | reverse complement strand
GGTCCTAGAGAACATGGTGGGGATGCTGCAACGTTGGACTTCAAAGCCTGGCCACAGATTAGCAGACTGTCTCTGGAATGAGGTGAGAGAAACTTGCTTCAAACCATTCTGAAAGCAAAGAGAATAACTGACCCTCTAACTTTGGAATGCCAAGGGTGGAGCCACATTGTCCTCTCTCCCCATCCCTGTTCTTCCATCCCAATCCCTTCTTGGTGTGT
>NW_027943854.1:0-218 GCF_054177405.1 Leptonychotes weddellii | reverse complement strand
GAGCCCGATGCGGGACTCAATCCCGGGACTCCAGGATCATGACCTGAGCCAAAGGCAGTCGCTTAACCAACTGAGCCACCCAGGCGCCCAATTCACCACAAATTTTTGCAAGCAATTTCAGATAAAAAGAAACATCTCATTGCATCCATATCTCTTTTTCAAATCGCAGCTCCCAATATCTGCAATTAAAAAAAAAAAAATCCTAGACTCCAAAAATT
>NW_027943853.1:0-1260 GCF_054177405.1 Leptonychotes weddellii | reverse complement strand
TGTTGGATAGACCCTTTAAGTAGGATATAGTGTCCTTCCTCATCTCTTATTACAGTCTTTGGTTTAAAATCTAATTTATCTGCTATACGGATTGCCACCCCAGCTTTCTTTTGGTGTCCACTGGCATGGTATATGGTTTTCCACCCCCTCTCTTTCAATCTGGGGGTGTCTTTGGGTCTAAAATGAGTCTCTTGCAGACAGCATATCAATGGGTCTTTTTTTTTTTTTAATCCAATCTGATACCCTGTGTCTTTTGGTTGGGGCGTTTAGCCCATTTACATTCAGGGTAACTATTGAAAGATACGAATTTAGTGCCATTGTATTGCCTGTAAGGGGACTGTTACTGTATATTGTCTGCGTTCCTTTCTGGTCTATGTTGCTTTTAGGCTCTCTCTTTGCTTAGAGGACCCCTTTCAAGATTTCTTATAGGGCTGGTTTCGTGTTTGCAAATTCCTTTAGTTTTTGTTTGTCCTGGAAGCTTTTTATCTCTCCTTCAATTTTCAATGACAGCCTAGCTGGATATAGTATTCTTGGCTGCATATTTTTCTCATTTAGTGCTCTGAATATATCCTGCCAGTCCTTTCTGGCCTGCCAGGTCTCTGTGGATAGGTCTGTTGCCAATCTAATGTTTCTACCATTGTAGGTTACATATCTCTTCTCCCGAGCAGCTTTCAGGATTTCTTCTTTGTCTCTAAGACTTGTGAGTTTTACCCTTAGATGTCAGGGTGTTGACCTATTTTTATTGATTTTGCGGAGGGTTCTCTGTGCCTCCTAGAGTTTGATGCCTGTTTCCTTCCCCAAATTAGGGAAGTTCTCTGCTATAATTTGCTCCAATATACCTTCTGCCCCTCTCTCTTTCTTCTTCTTCTGGGATCCCAATTATTCTAATGTTGTTTCATCTTATGGTATTGCTTATCTCTCGAATTCTGCCCTTGTGATCCAGTAGTTGTTTATCTGTCTCTTTCTCAGCTTCTTTATTTTCCATCATTGGTCTTCTATATCACTGATTCTCTCTTCTGCTTCATTTATCCTAGCAGTTAGCGGCCCCATTTTTTATTGCATCTCATTAATAGCCTTTTTGATTTCGACTTGGTTAGATTTTAGTTCTTTTATTTCTCCAGAAAGGATTTCTCTAATAACTTCCATGCTTTTTTCAAGCCCAGCTAGTATCTTTAAAATGATGATTCTGAACTCTAGTTCAGACATTGTACTAATGTCCATATTGAGTAGGTCCCTGGCAGTCGGTACTACCTCTTGAAT
>NW_027943852.1:0-218 GCF_054177405.1 Leptonychotes weddellii | reverse complement strand
GGCACGCCCATTCTTTCCATGGCCCTGGGGATCCTGAGACCACACTGTCCCACCTAGGATTCTGCCCCAGTTCGTCACCTAAGCACCTTTCAGGCAGGGAGGTCTGTCACTGGAGCAGAATTCTAAAAGTTCCAGTTTTGTACTCTGGGGCTATATCGTTTTCTGGTAGCCAGCTTACGGACTCTCCCTTCCCCCCACCATTTATCTTCTAATATATC
>NW_027943851.1:0-218 GCF_054177405.1 Leptonychotes weddellii | reverse complement strand
GGGAGACGGAGAAGGAGACTCCCTGCTGAGCAGAGAACCTGGTGCTGGGCTCCATCCCAGAACCCCGAGATCATGACCTGAACTGAAGGCAGACACTTAACTGACTGAGCCACCCAGGTGCCCCTGTTTTTTGCTTTTTTTTTTTTAAAGACTTTATTTTTAAGTAATCTCTACACCCAATGTGGGGCTCAAACCCACAGTCCCGAGATCAAGAGTCG
>NW_027943850.1:0-218 GCF_054177405.1 Leptonychotes weddellii | reverse complement strand
TTTATTCTTATGTTAATCTCCATACATTACATCATTAGTTTTAGATGAAGTGTTCCATGATTCATTGTTTGTGCATAACACCCAGTGCTCCATGCAGAATGTGCCCTCCTCAATACCCACCACCAGGCTAACCCATCCTCCCACCCCCCTCCCCTCTAGAACCCTGTTTGTTTTTCAGAGTCCATCGTCTCTCATGGTTCGTCTACCCCTCCGATTTC
>NW_027943849.1:0-218 GCF_054177405.1 Leptonychotes weddellii | reverse complement strand
GACGAGGACACTGAGGCCTGGGAGGCTTACCCATGAGGAACTGCTTGTCTTTGGGGCTCCAGAGTCTGCGATCTTGCCCACCGTGCTCTCCCGGCCCCCTCAGTCGGGAGGGGGCCCCTGGGCCAGGCCAGGCTCCGTGCTGGGTGCCCGAGAGCGTGCGCCCTTGTCTCGAGCCCCAGCCCTGCCCCTGCCGAGCCCGTGCTCTGCTAGGGTGTCAG
>NW_027943848.1:0-218 GCF_054177405.1 Leptonychotes weddellii | reverse complement strand
GCTGCTGCTGAATCTTGACCTTCGGGCGGAAGCCCTTAGGCATCTTATGCCTTCTTTCACTTAGAATATTATTATCAAGGGTCATCCATGTTGGATCATCTAGCAACACTTCATTCCTTTTTATGGCTGAATAAGATCACACTGTATGGACATACCACATTTATTTTCATCCATTCATCAGCTGATGGACATCTGGGCTGTTTCCACTCTGTAGCTAT
>NW_027943847.1:0-218 GCF_054177405.1 Leptonychotes weddellii | reverse complement strand
GTGCACGGAGGGGCTGCTGACCGGGCCATGCCACCATAGCTGGGGCAGCGGCCGGCCCAGAGCGGGGCGGGAGTGATGAGCCACAGGGCCTCCTGACCCGGACCGCCCACGCCTCCTGGGTCCGCCTGCGTGGCCCAGGCACGAGGGAGACCTGCCCGTGGAGGTCCACATCTGTGTCCGTGGTGCCCTTGTAGGGAGCGGCGGGGAGACCTCTAAGG
>NW_027943846.1:0-218 GCF_054177405.1 Leptonychotes weddellii | reverse complement strand
GTGAGTCTGCTTGAGATTCTCTCTGTCCTTCTCCCTCTGCCCCACACCCCTGCTCATGCTCTCTTCTAAAATAGATAAATAAATCTTTTTTTTTTATTCTTATGTTAATCCCCATACATTACATCATTAGTTTTAGATGAAGTGTTCCATGATTCATTGTTTGTGCATAACACCCAGTGCTCCATGCAGAATGTGCCCTCCTCAATACCCACCACCAG
>NW_027943845.1:0-218 GCF_054177405.1 Leptonychotes weddellii | reverse complement strand
TGGTGGATGTAGAGCAAACGATTTTAAAAAGATCAGTTACAAAAATTCCTTAAGCTCTCTTGTTATTCTGAGAACAGTCTCTGGTCTTTTAAATTCCAGAGGGAATGACAGTCTCTCATTCATTCAACAAACATTTCCTGAGCACCTGCTATGTGCTAAGCATTGTGGGCTGAGAACTCACGGATGGATAATGCAGACTTGAGCCCTGCCCTCATGGG
>NW_027943844.1:0-218 GCF_054177405.1 Leptonychotes weddellii | reverse complement strand
TGGATGCAAAGGGAAAACTGCCTCATACGACAAAGAGAAGAGGTGGCTTTGCCCCCAAAAGAAGCTATAACTGCAGAGGAATGAGGCGTTGAGGAGTAACTACGAGCATGTGTCCGTATGGGACTGGACAGGGCATTTCTCGAAGTTGCCCCAGGGCACCACATTTGCTTTTCTGCTGCCCTCTGTGGACCCCCCCCCCCATTCCCTGTACTGTTAGG
>NW_027943843.1:0-218 GCF_054177405.1 Leptonychotes weddellii | reverse complement strand
TTTGTTCAAAATATTTTTAAAATTTATTTTAAGATTTCTTCATTGATCCATTTGTGATTCCGAATTGTGTTGTTTAATCCCCGAAATATTTTGGGGCTTTCCAGCTTTATTGTTGTTATTGATTTCTAGTTTAATTCCACTGAGGTCTGAGAGCATACTTCACATGATCTATATAAGTTCATTAATATGTTTTAAGTCCTGACATAGTCTATCTTGGT
>NW_027943842.1:0-1260 GCF_054177405.1 Leptonychotes weddellii | reverse complement strand
TGGAACTTTTTCCAGAATAGACCACATACTGGGTCAAAAATCAGGTCTCAACCAATACCAAAAGATTGAGACTTTTCCGTACATATTCTCAGACCACAATGCTCTAAAACTGGAACTCAATCACAAGAAAAAATTTGGCAGAAATTCAAACACTTGGAAGCTAAAGACCACTCTGCTCAAGAATGTTTTGGTCAACCAGGAAATCAAAGAAGAACTTAAACAATTCATGGAAATCAGTGAGAATGAAAACACATCGATCCAAAACCTATGGAATACTGCAAAGGTGGTCCTAAGGCGTTAATACATAGCCATCCAAGCCTCACTCAAAAAAATAGAAAAATCCCGAATTCATCACTAACTCTACACCTTAAAGAACTAGAGAAAAAGCAACAAATGACACCTAAGCCACGCACTAGAAGAAAAATAATTAAAATTAGAGCAGAAATCAATGAACTCAAAACCAGAAACACAGTAGATCAGATCAACAAAACTAGAAGTTGGTTCTTTGAAAGAATTAATAAGATCGATAAACCACTGGCCAGACTTATCCAAGAAAAAGAGAAAGGACCCAAATTAATAAAATGATGACTGAAAGGGGAGAGATCTTGACTAACACCAAGGAAATAGAAACAATTATTAGAAATTATCAACAACTCTATGCCAATAAACTGAGCAATCTGGAAGAAACGAAGGCCTTCCTGGAAGCCTATAAGCTGCCAAGACTGAAACGGGAAGAAATTGACGCCAATAACCAGTAATGAGATTGAAGCAGTGATGAAAAACCTCCCAAAAAACTGGAGTCCAGGGCCTGATGGATTCCCTATGGAATTCTACCAAACATTCAAAGAAGAAATAATACCTATTCTCCTGAAGATGTTTCAAAAAATTGATACAGCATCCTTTCCTGATTAAAACTCTTCAGAGTATAGGGATAGAGGGAACATTCCTCAAGTTCATAAAATCCATCTATGAAAAACCCACCGCAAATATCATCCTCAATGTGGAAAAGCTGAGAGCCTTTCCCTTAAGATCAGGAAGACGTCAAGGATGCCCACTCTTGCCACTATTGTTCAACATAGTACTAGAAGTCCCAGCAACAGCAATCAGAAAACAAAAAGAAATAAAAGGTATTCAAACTGGCAAAGAAGAAGTCAAACTCTCTCTTTTCACAGATGACATGATACTTTACATGGAAAACCCAAGTGACTCCACCCCCAAATTACTAGAACTCATCCAGCAATTCAGTAATGTGGCAGGATA
>NW_027943841.1:0-218 GCF_054177405.1 Leptonychotes weddellii | reverse complement strand
CTCCCTCTGACCCTCCTCCCTCTCATGCTCTCTGTCTCTCATTCTCTCTGTCTCAAATAAATAAATAAAATCTTTAAAAAAAAAAAAAATACTAAGCGTGGGATGAGCAAAGACGCAGAGCTGGGAAGGAGATGAAAACATCCAGGCTTTCAAAAAAAAAGGTTATCTATCGCTATGTCTGTGTGTCTAATCTGGGCTACCACTGCCCTGTCTCAAAT
>NW_027943840.1:0-218 GCF_054177405.1 Leptonychotes weddellii | reverse complement strand
CATGCTGTTTCTCTCTCTCAAATAAATAAATAAATAAATAAATAAATAAATAAATAAAATCTTTAAAAAAAGAGTTGAGGATAGGGGAAGGAAATGTTTGGAAACAGCTGAGTCAATAGATAATTTTACTGTCTTCGTTTAATGTTAGGTTGGGAGAGGAAGGGCTTAGTAGGGACTGAGGGTCCAAGCAGAATTTACTTTCATATCTGGCCTTTAAT
>NW_027943839.1:0-218 GCF_054177405.1 Leptonychotes weddellii | reverse complement strand
TGGCTTTAGATGGATAGATGAGTTTCAATATTGCCTTCTCTACTTATTACCTTGGAAAAGTTATTTAACCTCTCTGGATCTTCATTTTCTCATCCGGAAAATGGGCTAATAAGAGCTAGCATGCAGGGTTGTCCCGAGGATTTGAAATAAAGAGTGTAAAATCCCAGTATGGGGTACTTGGTAGGTATTCCATAATCTACGGCACTTCACTTCATTGT
>NW_027943838.1:0-218 GCF_054177405.1 Leptonychotes weddellii | reverse complement strand
TTAACTTCTTTTTTTTTTAAAGATTTTATTTATTTATTTGACAGAAACACAGCTAGAGAGGGAACACAAGCAGGGGGAGTGGGAGAGGGAGAAGCAGGCTTCCCACTGAGCAGGGAGCCCGATGCGGGGCTCGATACGGGGCTCGATGCGGGGCTCGATCCCAGGATCCTGGGATCAAGACCCGAGCGGAAGGCAGACGCTTAATGACTGAGCCACCC
>NW_027943837.1:0-218 GCF_054177405.1 Leptonychotes weddellii | reverse complement strand
GCTGGAACTCTCATTCATCGCTCAACATGACAGAACTTTATTCTCTTACAGCTCTGGAGGCTAGAAGTCCAAAATCAAGGTGCAGGCAGGATGGCTGTCTCTCTTGGAGACTCTAGCGGAGAATCCTTCCTCTTCCAGCTTCTGGTGGCTACTGGCATTCCCTGGCTTGTGGTTGCCCCCCTCTCTGCTCCCCTCCAGGGGTCTATATCTAAACTCTC
>NW_027943836.1:0-218 GCF_054177405.1 Leptonychotes weddellii | reverse complement strand
CTCAGGTCATGATCTCAGGGTCCTGAGATCAAGCCCAGCATGGTGCTCCACATTCAGCACTGAGTCTGCTGGAGATTCTTAACCCTTCCTCTTCCTCCCCTTCTGCTCCTCCCCCCACTCACACACATATGCTCTCTCTCTCTCTTTCTCAAATAAATTTAAAAAATCAAAAGAATGTTTCCCAGACTGAGGGATGTGAATATCAGGATTGACCAGGG
>NW_027943835.1:0-218 GCF_054177405.1 Leptonychotes weddellii | reverse complement strand
TTCTCAGCTTCCGTAATCATATGTGCCAGTTCTTGAATCACATACATACATATACATGTATGTGTATACCTGTGTGTGTATGTATGCGTGTGTACACCTGTAGGTTCTGTTTCTCTGGAGGATCCTAATACAAGCCTGCAGCAACATATCCCATCCTGCTTTCTCTTCTTGCTAGGCAACTTTTACCCTCCCCCATCAAGAAGTGGGGACTCTGTTCT
>NW_027943834.1:0-218 GCF_054177405.1 Leptonychotes weddellii | reverse complement strand
CAACAGCTGCCATGCCCTTCCCCAGGACCTTTGCACTGGCACTCCCTCTCCATGGACCACTCTTCCCCCCTCACCTTCTGCAGACCTATATTCAAATATCCCCTTCTCAACAAGACTCCCCTGACCATCCTTTCTCACTGCATGACCTCAGCCCTGACCGTCTTTAACCTCTTCCTGCCTTATCTTCCCCCATAGCACGTACGCCTTTCTGACATACT
>NW_027943833.1:0-218 GCF_054177405.1 Leptonychotes weddellii | reverse complement strand
CCATTAAAAATTACTTTAAAGATTTGTGGTTGACAGCTTGATTAGACTTCCTTCATTTTTGTTGAATGCAAAAATCAAAATTACCTGACCTAAAAAATAGCTATTATTTTGTCATTACAGTCATTTAATTTTTCAGTTTCTTTTCTTTTTTTTTTTTTTATTCTTATGTTAATCCCCATACATTACATCATTAGTTCTAGATGAAGTGTTCCATGATT
>NW_027943832.1:0-218 GCF_054177405.1 Leptonychotes weddellii | reverse complement strand
TACTTATTTTACTGAAAAAAGCACTTAGTAAAACAAGACTAATAGTATTCGTAACTTATGGGCCAAATATATCTCAACCTTAAGTCCAATATCATGTTTGATGACAAAATATCGTACTGTTTCCAGGAGAGACGAGATGCAGCAACACGAAATCTGTATCACCATCATTATTTGATGACATTTTGTGATTTATTTAGAAGTATTAGTCAAGGAATTTT
>NW_027943831.1:0-1260 GCF_054177405.1 Leptonychotes weddellii | reverse complement strand
GTCTGTTCATGTCTTCTGCCCATTTTTTGTCTTGATTTTTTGTTTTTCGGTTGTTGAGTTTGAGAAGTTCTTTATAGATCTTGGATACCAGCCCTCTATCTGTAGTGTCATTTGCAAATAACTTCTCCCATTCTGTGGGTTGCCTCTTTGTTTTGTTGACTGTTTCCTTTGCTGTGCAGAAGTTTTTATCTTGATGAAGTCCCAAAAGTTCATTTTTGCTTTTGTTTCACTAGCCTTTGGAGTATCTTGAAAGAAATTGCTGTGGCTGATGTCAAAGAGGTTACTGCCTATGTTCTCCTCCAGGATTTTTTTTTTTTAAGATTTTATTTATTTATTTGATAGAGAGAGACACAGTGAGAGAGGGAACACAAGCAGCAGAAGTGGAAGGGGTGAAGCAAGCTTCCCACCAAGCAGGGAGCCTGTTGCGGGGCTTGATCCCAGGACCCTGGGATCATGACCTAACCAAAGGCAGATACTTAACGACTGAGCCACCCAGGTGCCCCTCCTCTAGGATTTTGATGGATTCCTCTCTCACATTGAGGTCTTTCATCCATTTGAGTTTATCTTTGTGTATAGTGTTAGAGAATGGTCAAGTTTCATTCTTCTGTATATAGCTGTCCAATTTTCCCAGCACCATTTATTGAAGAGATGTCTTTTTTCCATTGCATATTTTTTCCTGCTTTGTCAAAGTTTATTCAACCATAGAGTTGAGGGTCCATATCTGGGCTCTCTATTCTGTTACATTGGTCTATATGTCTGTTTTTGAACAAGTACCATGTTGGCTTGGTGATCACTGCTTTGTAATATAGCTTGAAATCAGGCGACGTAATACCCCCAGCTTTGTTTTTCTTTTTCAACATTTCCTTGGTGATTCGGGATCTTTTCTGATTCCATACAAATTTTAGGATTGTTTGTTCCAGCACTTTGAAAAATGTCATTGGAATTTTGATCAGGATGGCAGTGAAGGTATAGATTGCCCTGGGTAGCATAGACATTTTAACAATGTTTATTCTTCCGATCCATGAGCATGGAATGTTTTTCCATCTTTTTGTGTCTTCTTCAATTTCTTTCATGAGTGTTCTGTAGTTCCTATAGATCCTTTACCTCTTTGGTTAGGTTTATTCCGAGGTATCTTATGTTTTTTGGTACTATTGTAAATGATATCGTTTCTCTAATTTCTCTTTCTACAGTTGCATTGTTAGTGTATAAGAAAGCAACTGATTTCTGTGCATTGATTTCATATCCTGCCACATTACTGAA
>NW_027943830.1:0-218 GCF_054177405.1 Leptonychotes weddellii | reverse complement strand
GATTGCACTGCTTGAAATGGATGCCAGGCTACATGAGGACCACCTGGAGCAGGTACTATATCTATCTATATCTATATCTATATCTATCTCTATCTGCTACTGATTGGAAAAACCCTGACATAAGGGAGATGGGCTTATGTAATACAATCTTTTATCTTATGTGTTGTCCTTGAGAACAAAAAGACATAGAACAGGACACGAGTAGCAAATGAGAGTTT
>NW_027943829.1:0-218 GCF_054177405.1 Leptonychotes weddellii | reverse complement strand
TATTTTAAACCATGTATTGTAAGTTGAAATTAAATAATTACCTTTTTTGTTGTTGTTGTTGTTGTTGCATGCCTTATCTTAGTGAAGCTGAAGCTGAGTTTATTCTAAGGAGCCAATTAAATAATTGCCAGGGCCAACCTGAAGCCAGGAACTTGAAGTGAATTGTGACCCAAACAAAAGAACAAATTGTGCTAATTTATTGGGTCTGAAACCAAATC
>NW_027943828.1:0-218 GCF_054177405.1 Leptonychotes weddellii | reverse complement strand
TTTTTTTTTTTAAGGAAATTTTTTTTTTATTCTTATGTTAATCCCCATACATTACATCATTAGTTCTAGATGAAGTGTTCCATGATTCATTGTTCGTGCTCAACACCCAGTGCTCCATGCAGAACGTGCCCTCCTCAATACCCACCACCAGGCCAACCCATCCTCCCACCCCCCTCCCCTCTAGAACCCTCAGTTTGTTTTTCAGAGTCCATCGTCTC
>NW_027943827.1:0-218 GCF_054177405.1 Leptonychotes weddellii | reverse complement strand
GTCCCTGCCTCTTGCCGCTGATGAGAATGTGACGAGATGAAGGTGAAGCTCCACAAGGTGGCAAAAGGGACTTCTGGAGGTGCACGCACACAGGGCCCTTTCCCTGGGCCCCACACCACTGCCCCAGGTGGGAGTGTGGGGACACACGCCTGGCCCCAGGCTGGATGCACTGGAGCCAGATTCCACCCCCGTCCAGTTCAGGGGCCCCACTCTCCCCG
>NW_027943826.1:0-218 GCF_054177405.1 Leptonychotes weddellii | reverse complement strand
GGGGGATCATACACTGAGCCCTGCCTCCCTGTGCTCTGGAGGATGGCTATTCCCCTAGGACAAACCCACCTGAGGATCAGCTCAACGGGCTCCCCGCCCAGAAGTTCCCCACAAACAACTCGCTCACACCAAGTTAACTGATCAAAGAAGGTTGCAATGTGTCACCTCTTGGGGAAAACAGTATATAGCATTCTTTGCAGTTTTATTCTTACTCTTTT
>NW_027943825.1:0-218 GCF_054177405.1 Leptonychotes weddellii | reverse complement strand
TGCATGACTCATCTATGTTCATTTACTGGACCACAACCACCACCAATGAATTGGCATAAAGGCGTAGGTGTTTACCCAAATGGGACAGCAGGTCACCAACATAAACACAAACACAGGCAGATTTTATGAGGGGGAAAACAATCTGTTCCAGCCAGGTATCTTCACACACATAAACCAAGGGTTTCTGTCCAGAAAGACTGCAGTGAAATCTGTCCTTC
>NW_027943824.1:0-218 GCF_054177405.1 Leptonychotes weddellii | reverse complement strand
TCATAACCTCAGACATCACGTTCATGTTTAAAGTAAGTATAAGAGGAAAGACAGGTGCCAGCTACATCTGAACTTTTTTATTAGAAAAGAAAATGTTTTCCCAGGAAGCTTCAGTTCATCTCATTGAACATCTACTGGTATGCCTTGCTGTGAGGGATGTTGGGGCTGAATAGATTGCTGTAATGAATAAAATCAGGGTATATTAGTAAGGAATCTGG
>NW_027943823.1:0-218 GCF_054177405.1 Leptonychotes weddellii | reverse complement strand
GAGTGGCGGCCCAGACGCATGCACACCCTGCTCCCCAGGATCTGGGAGTGTGACCCGGTGACCGTCCCGACACGGGAGGGTGTCCCGGATGAGCCGGGAGGCCCGATGGCAGCACCGAGCTCCTCCTAAGACGGAGGCAGGAGGGTCACAGAGACATGGGAAGAGGCCATGCTGCCGCCTCTGAAGATGGGGAGGCCCTGGAGCTGAGGCCACCGGAG
>NW_027943822.1:0-218 GCF_054177405.1 Leptonychotes weddellii | reverse complement strand
GAGAGCAAGCAAGAGAGAAACAGCATGAGAAGGGAGAGGGTCAGAGGGAGAAGCAGGCTCCCTGCTGAGCCCAGAGCCCACTGTGGGACTCAATCCCAGGACTCCAGGTTCATGACCTGAGCCGAAGGCAGTTGCTTAACGAACTGAGCCACCCAGGCACCCAAAAAAGGCATGAATTCTATGTGCATTATTCCCCTAGCGCTGGAGTTCTGCCGTTC
>NW_027943821.1:0-218 GCF_054177405.1 Leptonychotes weddellii | reverse complement strand
GCTCTCCAAAGTTACAAATCATTTACCTCCCATAAGTTACAAAAGTCATTTCACCTGCCTCTTCATCAATTCCTAGAATTATCCACATTTTGATAGTTGCCATTCTAGTGGATTTGAAATCATATCTCCTTGTAATTTTCATTTGTGTTTTATTTCTGTGGTCCCTAGTAAGATGAAGCATATTTTCATGCTTTTACCCTTTGCCATTTGAGTCTCTC
>NW_027943820.1:0-1260 GCF_054177405.1 Leptonychotes weddellii | reverse complement strand
GTAAGGAAGACGGACCCCTGAGATCAGAGGGAGAAGGCCCTGCTTCTGAGTCATTCACTAACAGGTGTTTCCTGGGCACCCGCCCTGCGGACACTGCTCTGGGTGTTGGGACAGGACAGGGAACCAAACAAAGTCCCCACTCTCACAGACCCTACCTTCTAATCTGAGGACAAGCAATAGCCATTGAACCAACCATTGTATGACTTGTAGGGAGGTGATACTTGCTAGAAGGGATGATAGAGCTGCTGGGGGAGGTCCCATACATGGGCAGGGAGGGTTCTATATGTGAGGAGGTGAGCCAGTCCTGGGAAGAGCACAGCAAGCAGAGAGAAGAGCAGGTGCAAAGGCCCTGAGGCAGGAGAGCCCTTGGTGATGCTTGGTGAGGAGCAGCCAGGAGGCCAGGGCAGCTGGAGCCATGTGAAGGACAGGAGATGAGGTTGGCGGAGTCCGGGGCATCCCGTCTGCCACACCACAGGGCCCCACAGGCCAGGGGAGGGCACTGAGTGAAGCAGAAAGAAGGTGGCCCGTGATCCGATGGTCACTGTCTTTGGGTAGACGGGCTTGAGTGGAGTGGCTCTTGGGGTGTCGTTCCAAGGTCAGCAGCAGCAGCGTCCCCTGACCTTGTTAAAAATGCCAGATTGCATGCCAGTCCAGCCCAGCTGATTTGGAACCTCTGGCGTGGGCCCGACCAGCAGCGATATTAGGAGCTCTCCAGAGGGTCCTGATGCTCACTGGGGTTTGAGAAGGTCAGGGAGAGCTGGACCCCTGGCTCTGATCTTCATCTGGGAAACCAGAGAAATTAGGGTTGAAATGCCAGAAGGGCCGAGGGTCACCGTCAGAAGGAGCTTCTTAGCAAAACGGTCACATGGGGGCCTGGGCATGTGCATGTCCTGCAATTCTCCTTTAGGGTTTCCCTGGTGGGAAGCAATTCTCTGGGCCGGGTGGCCTTTTCTTCTCAGACTTACTCAGCATCCCCAGACTCGTCACAGTAGCTCCCAGTTGCCGTGTGCTGGTCCAGTGTCAGGTGCTTCGTGGAGGCAGGGTCACCTTGGGGACCTCGGGTGCATGTGTCTCTCTGTCCATGGTCCCCCCTCCCCCGTTCTGCCCGTCCCCAGGAGGGAACCAGGTGTGGCTACCTTGTCGCAGGTACGTCCCCAGGGCTGAGGTGGGAGCTACTTGGGAGCAACGACCCTTCCTGTCTGGGAAGGACTCAGCTCACTGGAGAGTGTAGAGGGGGTGGGGGCAGGGCAGAGAGAGAGC
>NW_027943819.1:0-218 GCF_054177405.1 Leptonychotes weddellii | reverse complement strand
TTACTAGGTAAATACCTAGTAGTGAAATTGCTGGATCATAGAGTAGTTCTATTTTTAACTTTTTGAGGAACCTCCATACTGTTTTCCAGAGTGGCTGCACCAGTTTGCATTTCTACCAACAGTGTAAGAGGGTTCCGCTTTCCCCAGATCCTCTCCAACATATGTTGCTTCCTATGTTGATAATTTTAGTCATTCTGACCGGTGTGAGTTGATACCTC
>NW_027943818.1:0-218 GCF_054177405.1 Leptonychotes weddellii | reverse complement strand
TTTTTATTATTATTTTTTTAAAATATTTTGGGGGTTGGAATTTTATTTTTTTTATTATGTTCAGTTAGCCAGCATATAGTACATCATAAGTTTTTGATGTAGTGTTCAATGATTCATTAGTTGTGTATAACACCCAGTGTTCACCACAGCACGTGCCTTCCTTAATCCCCATCACCCAGTTACCCAATCCCCTCAACCCCTTCCCTTCTGGCCTTTTG
>NW_027943817.1:0-218 GCF_054177405.1 Leptonychotes weddellii | reverse complement strand
TAATTTGGTTGAACTAAAGCAAGATGCTCAGAAAAAATGATTTTTGCTTAAACCAGTCCTTCTGGCCTTAGCAAGTCCAGTTGCCCAGCCACTGACTGCCTTGGAAAATGGGCTGGGGCAGGCTGTGGGCCTTGGCCCTTCGAGGTGATCTACCCCAGATACTCCCAGAAAGGGACTCATCAGGGAAAGAAAGGTGAAGTTAGATTTCGGATGACCCC
>NW_027943816.1:0-218 GCF_054177405.1 Leptonychotes weddellii | reverse complement strand
TCTCCCCCAGCTTGTGCTCGCTCTCTCTCTCTCTCTGAAATAAATAAAATCGTTTTAAAAAATTTTAAACAAATAAATAAATTAAAAATTAAGACAGACAGACATACAGACTGCAGGCTGTTCTATGTCAATTATACCTCAATAAAACTTTAAAATTTTTTAGAAATTTTTAAAAGAAAGATTTCAAATCAAAAATTCACCTTTCATTTAAGAACTTG
>NW_027943815.1:0-218 GCF_054177405.1 Leptonychotes weddellii | reverse complement strand
GTTTGGACTAGTCTTCTAAGTGGTCTCACATCCTTGCATACCTCTAACCATTCTTCAGAACAGCAAGAGTTTCTCCCCCCACTCCCATCCCCCTCCCAAATCTGATCAAGGTAGAAAAGGTTGTCTTCTCAACTCTTTAATTACTTCTCAGATAACAGCTTTGGAATACTTATGTTGAGCTAGATTCTAGGGGCAGGACGTGGGAAACATATGATCTG
>NW_027943814.1:0-218 GCF_054177405.1 Leptonychotes weddellii | reverse complement strand
TACAGTACAATGTTACTAACTCTGGTCAGTATGCTGTACATTATATCCATAGAACATATTTATCATATAATTGAAATTTTGTACCCTTTGACCAACTTTGGCCTCTTTCCCCTATCCCTTTGCCCAGTACCTGGTAACTGTTTTTCTATGCTCTGATTCTATGAGTACCACCTTTTATGATTGCACATATAAGTGAAATCGTGTAGTATTTGTTTTTA
>NW_027943813.1:0-218 GCF_054177405.1 Leptonychotes weddellii | reverse complement strand
TGCAATTGCTGGGCCATAGGGTAGCTCTATTTTCAACTTTTTGAGGAACCTCCATACTGTTTTCCAGAGTGGCTGCACCAGCTTGCATTCCCACCAACAGTGTAGGAGGGTTCCCCTTTCTCTGCACCTGCTTTCTAATGAATAGCTGTCTAAACTTACTTGTCCTATTGTAGTAGGAAAAGATAGTTTCATGGAAAGGACCAAGAGAATAATGAGGA
>NW_027943812.1:0-218 GCF_054177405.1 Leptonychotes weddellii | reverse complement strand
CATCGGTATGTGGAATTCTGCTGTATGAATATTCTGTGATGGATTTATTCATTCTAATGTTGACAGACATTTGGATTGTTTAGAGTTTGGGTTTGGAACCCCAAGTGCAGCTATGAACATTCTTATATTCATCTGTTGGTGCACACAAACACATTTCTGTTGAGCATATGTGTGTGTGTGCATGTGTGTGTGTGTGTGTGTATTTGTTACCCAGGAGT
>NW_027943811.1:0-218 GCF_054177405.1 Leptonychotes weddellii | reverse complement strand
CTCCCTCTCTCTCTCTCTCAAATAAATAAAATCTTTTAAAAAAATAAGAGAAATGAATTAAAATGCAGCAGACTAGATTCAGATTAGGTAAAAGGGAGAACTTCCTAACAGTAAGAACTTTTTTTTTTTCCAGACAAGAATGAAGCTATGCTGGGAGGCCATGATCATATTGAAAGAAATTTTTGGTTTGGGAATCTGTTTGTGCTTCTTCTTCTTTT
>NW_027943810.1:0-218 GCF_054177405.1 Leptonychotes weddellii | reverse complement strand
TAAGACACAAAGATAGACTCAAGGATATGACATGGAAATTCCTAGGGACATATCAGAAACATGAATATTCTAATATTTTCTAGAGAGAAAATAACACCATTTGAGTTGGAAAATAATTCCTCTCAAAAATAAAAGCTGTCTTGAGGCACCTGGCTGGCTCAGTCAGTTGAGCATGCGACTCTTGATCTCTGGGTTTTAAGTTCATTAGTTATAGAGAT
>NW_027943809.1:0-1260 GCF_054177405.1 Leptonychotes weddellii | reverse complement strand
GCCCCAGCAGGTGTTCCCGTCTGAGGCCCCAGAGGGAGTGGGTGGGGGGCACCCTCTACACAGTCACCCCGGAGAGGCTGGAGAAGTCCAGGCGGCCACAGGCGGGTGTCAGGGTGGGAGCCCCTTATCCAGGGGCGCCTTGCTCTTTGGGGCACCTGGGCTTGCCTGGATTCCAGCAGTGGGGCCAGGTCAGTCCTGGAGGCTCCCCTTGAAGTCAGCAGCTCTTTGTGCTTCCTGCCTCCCTCCCTCCCTCCTTCCCTCTCTCCCTCCCTCTTCTCCTTCCCTCCCCTGCTTCCTCCCTTCCCTCCCTCCCTCCCTTGTAATGCAAGTGCCATACCTAATCAGACGCACCCATTTCAGAGACAGCTATCTCAAATAAGCACATGGCCAGCCTAACGACAAGATAAAGTGCCTGGCCACCTAGGAAAGATCTTGGTTGATTCTGATAACTATTTGGGACCAGATTTCCGGCTGTTGTGGTTTGAGCTCCCTGCAGAGTGTCAGGTGTTCCTTTGGTCCAGCTTCCTCCCTTTCCCTCTCTCTCTCTCTCTCTCTCCCCCCTCCCTCTCCCTGTCTCCCTCCCTTCCACCCCCCCCACCCAAACCCCACCTCAGAACCTGTTTTGTGGCTACAGCTGTGCTGTGGAGTTTCCAGGTCTCTTATTTTAAAAGTTTTTCAAGTTTGCTGGTAGCTGTAGCTGAAGGGCTTCTTAGAATAAGAACCACCAGGGCGGGTCAACTACAACATTGGTTATTAATAAGCTGAGACTGTAGAAAACAGGTAAAACAGTGGGGAGAGTCCCAGGCTAAAGACCCCAGGGCCCACCCACACCCCTAAATAGCGAAGTTGTGTAGGTATCCAGGCCTGATTTGAGTGACTGGGACAGGAAGCTCCCCCACAAACACCTCTGGCTCCTCCCCCCTGCCCTGGTGTAACCTGATGCTCAGTCACTGGTCCACCCTCTTGGTACCTAGCCAGTTCACCCCTTTGGAAAAAGCAGGAAATAGAAACTTTGGAGAAATCGAAACTACTGGGGAAGGGAGGGCCCGGAGCACGGTCCGGCATCCACATCCACACCGAAGGTGCTCCATCTCCCACCATGAGCCACAACTCCCAGCACTTCTTCCTGGGCGCCCCCCACGGCGTCCCCCCGACCTACGAGATGCTCAAGGAGGAGCACGAGGTGGCTGTACTCGGGGCGCCCCAGAGCTCGGCTCCCGTGACGACCACTGTGATCAACATCCGTAGTGAGACAGCCGT
>NW_027943808.1:0-218 GCF_054177405.1 Leptonychotes weddellii | reverse complement strand
AGATTTCCAAATTCAACTTAAGATATTCCAGATGATATATTTCATTGTTTTCTTACTAAACTGGAGGAAGTTATGGTCATGTGAAAGAACGAAAATATTCTTATATTTTCAGATAATATAGTCTGTTATCAAACATGTATCTGCCTAGCAGAAAATGAAGTGGGGAAAGGGTCTATGCTGTGATTTAGTAAAAAAAAATTTCATATCACTTAATTATT
>NW_027943807.1:0-218 GCF_054177405.1 Leptonychotes weddellii | reverse complement strand
TCACAAAGCTAATCAGATTACGGTGTAACATACAACCTTTGTTGTTAAGATTTCCCTGTAATTTCTATTTGCATTTTGTATTGGTAGGTGTCAATGAGCCTGACTAATATAGTGATTTACCTCAATTGTTTCTATATTTTCATGTGAATAGATTCATAAATATTTACAAGGAATCGAAGGGACATTCAATTTTTATAAACATAGAAATTATTTGTTTG
>NW_027943806.1:0-218 GCF_054177405.1 Leptonychotes weddellii | reverse complement strand
TTAACTCTGTTTCAACCATCTGGAAATTTAATATGGATAACATTTTGGCTAGAATAATTCAGATTTTTTCTTCCAAATAATTAAAATTTCTACTTCTTTTAAACCAGTTGGAAAACATCACACACACACACACACACACACACACAGTCCAGTTATAGACACTGTATTGCTGCTATCTTCAGTAAGACATTTTCATTAGTATTTTGAGTAGAATTTAG
>NW_027943805.1:0-218 GCF_054177405.1 Leptonychotes weddellii | reverse complement strand
CATCTAAAAGAGTCGCTGCGAGAGTGTAGCCCTAGAGTCGCCCCCTGTTTTCTACCATCCCTCTTGTCCCTGGAGAGTCACCTAGATCTGGTCTGAGCGAGTCTCGTTTCCCAGGCTCCTGGCGCCGGGGCCAGGAGCTGGGGAAGATTTGTGATGAGCACGTGTCCGGGTGGAGCTCGGTCAGGTCTTTCAAGCCCCTGAAAGGGGCAGGCTTTCTT
>NW_027943804.1:0-218 GCF_054177405.1 Leptonychotes weddellii | reverse complement strand
GTTCTACTACAGGGTCACACATAGAGGCATCTTTATCGCAAGCATTATTCTGGATGTTTCTCTGAGAGTGCTTTTGAATGATATTTACATTTAAATGCGTAAACTTTGAGTAAAGTAATTAGCCTTCCATTAAGGTGGATGGACCTCAAATAATAAATGGAAGTACTGAATTGAACAAAGGCCTGCTGTCCCTTGAGGCGGAGGGATTCTGAGAAAAG
>NW_027943803.1:0-218 GCF_054177405.1 Leptonychotes weddellii | reverse complement strand
TTTTACATTTCTGCGTAATAGTTCATCACGCTGACGCATCGTACTTTATTTAGACAATCTCCTATTTTGGATATAGTCCTTGGTTCCCAATTTCCAAAATGATAAGGAATGCTTGATGAAAATCCCTGAGCACACAGACCCTCCTTCCCAAATGACAGGACAGCTGATAAGCGGGAACACTGAGCCAGTTCCCCTGAAACTTTTGTCATTAGAGAAGG
>NW_027943802.1:0-218 GCF_054177405.1 Leptonychotes weddellii | reverse complement strand
TTAGCCTGGTGATGGGGAGTGAGGAGGGCACGTTCTGCATGGAGCACTGGGTGTTATGCACAAACAATGAATCATGGAACACTACATCTAAAACTAATGATGTAATGTATAGGGATTAACGTAAGAACAAAAAAAAATTTTAATTGAAAAAAAAAAGAAATACAAAAAAAAAAATTCTTAGAACAGTCAGAGTAAAAGTAAGGATAATGATGCTCCTT
>NW_027943801.1:0-218 GCF_054177405.1 Leptonychotes weddellii | reverse complement strand
TGAATTAGACATGCATCCGTGAACAAAAGCACTGTTGTGGGAGTTGTGGGAATGAGCACCATCTGCCAAGGGACCTGGGAGGAGTCTTGCCCACCTGCACATCCAGTAAGAGGCAGACAGACCTTGTTACAGGCTGCAGAACCAGCAAAACTGCCTCAAACCTTCTTGCTGCAATAAGGGACAAACCTGGAGAGTGCTGTCCTAGGTGGATATGCATG
>NW_027943800.1:0-218 GCF_054177405.1 Leptonychotes weddellii | reverse complement strand
GACAGATGTTGGTTTGTTTTTCAGAGACAAAAAAACTTAGTCTAAATAAATAACTAGAAGAATTGAGTTGATTAAAATTATTCTCTAGTCCCAACTATGTGCTAAACCACAGTGCAAACTAGTATAATGCATGACATAAAAGAAAGCACATTAGGTTAATACATGTGAGTGGTTTTCAAATCACCGCTTGGTTCCCTCCCTAGGAGTTCCATAGTGTT
>NW_027943799.1:0-1260 GCF_054177405.1 Leptonychotes weddellii | reverse complement strand
TTTGTAATACAGCTTGAAATCGGGCAATGTGATGCCCCCAGCTTTGTTTTTCTTTTTCAACATTTCCTTGGCGATTTGGGGTCTTTTCTGATTCCACACAAATTTTAGGATTGTTTGTTCCAGCACTTTGAAAAATGTCATTGGAATTTTGATCAGGATGGCATTGAAGTTTTAGATTGCTCTGCATAGCATAGACATTTTAACAGTGTTTATTCTTCCTATCCATGAGCATGGAATGTTTTTCCATCTTTTTGTGTCTTCTTCAATTTCTTGCATGAGTGTTTTGTAGTTCCTAGAGTATAGATCCTTTATCTCTTTGGTTAGGTTTATTCTGAGGTATCTTATTGTTTTTGGTGCTATTGTAAATGGAATCGTTTCTCTATTTTCTTTTTCTACAGTTGCATTGTTAGTGTATAAGAAAGCAGCTGATTTCTGTGCACTGATTTTGTATCCTGCCACACTACTGAATTGCTGTATGAGTTCTAGTAATTTGGGGGTGGAGTCTTTTGGGTTTTCCACATAAAATATCATGTCATCTGCAAAAAGAGAGAGTTTGACTTCTTCTTTGCCAATTTGAATACCTTTTATTTCTTTTTGTTGTCTGATTGCTGTTACTATGACTTCTAGTACTATGTTGAACAATAGTGGCGAGAGTGGGCATCCAGGACATGTTCCTGATCTTAAGGGAAAGGCTCTCAGCTTTCCCTTAGGAAAGGGATGACATTGAGGATGATATTCACTGTGGGTTTTTCATAGATGGATTTTATGAACTTGAGGAATGTTCCCTCTATCCCTATACTCAGAAGAGTTTTAATCAGGAAAAGATGCTGTATTTTGTTAAATGCTTTTTCTGCATCAACTGGGAGGACCATGTGGTTCTTCTCTCTCCTCTTATTAATGTGTTCTATCACATTGATTGATTTGTGAATGTTGAACCACTCTTGCATCCCAGGGATAAATCCCACTTGGTCGTGGTAAATGATCCTTTTAATGTATTGTTGGATCCTATTAGCTAGGATTTTGTTGAGGATTTTGGAATCCATATTCATCAGGGATATCAGTCTGAAATTCTCCTTTTAGATGGGGTCTTTGCCTGGTTTGGGGATTAAGGTAATGCTGGCTTCATAGAATGAGTCTGGAAGCTTTCCTTCTGTTTCTACTTTTTGAAACAGCTTCAGGAGAATAGGTATTATTTCTTCTTTGAATGTTTGGTAGAATTCCCCAGGGAATCCATCAGGCCCTGGACTCTTGTTTTTTGGG
>NW_027943798.1:0-12560 GCF_054177405.1 Leptonychotes weddellii | reverse complement strand
AATGAATCATGGAACACTTCATCTAAAACTAATGATGTAATGTATGGGGATTAACATAAGAATAAAAAAAAAATTAAAAAAAAAAAAAGAAAAGTGAAAGACTTTAAAAAAAAAAAAAAAAGAGTATGTCCCGCCCCTGCATCCAAGGGCAGGAGAGCCTGTGATAGGCAGTACCACCGAATCATGTGATTGGGAAATGGGAGCAATGTCTTAAAGGATGGGCCAGGCAGGCATGGGGGGCAGGGGCGGGGGCGGGGCTGGTGGCGAGGGGGAGGGGGTGCTGCTGGACAGACAGAAAAACAGATGTCTTCTCCAAAACTCTCTGGAAATTGACCTGCATAAGAGTCCCCACTACTCCCTGGAAAATTCAGGCCCGATCTTTGGGCTAAGTGGGGGAGGGGATCTTAATGACAAATCACTTTCTCCCTGAGCCTGCCCATAGCCTTCTTCAAAGGGGATTTTGTTTCTCACTTAAGTTCCTACCAAAATGACGCTGGGTGGTCAAGCTTTCAAGCCCCCCTCAGAGCCTGCAGCCAGACCCCGACAAGCAAGCCCAGCCCCACCCTCGGCCCAAGAAGCCTCTTACCACAGGGCTTCAGTTAGCTACAGGGTGTACTCTGCCAGGCCCCAGGGCCATTCTGAAGGCCAGCGCCGCACTGCTCCAGGGGGCCGTCTCCTGCCAAAGTGTGATCGGCAGGCCTCTGTTCCCAAACGCTTCGCGGCTGGAAGACGGGTCTCAGCCTGGCTTCGACAGCCAGGCCCCTGGCCCGGCTGGGGGCTGCGGATCAACGGCACTTTGTCAGCCCCGGCAGGCACACCTTCTAGAAGCTGAAGTGCATACTGAATGGAGGCGTCTGCAGAGCTCCTGGCCTCGGCAGGCCCTCTGCGTGTTTGGGTAAAGAAATATGCAGCTTGAGCTGTAGCCATTGCTGCCTGAGCCGCGGAGCTGCAATCAACATCAACACCGCAAGGACACAATATTTTCTCCCAATTTACAACACGTTCATTTATTTTGGAATTTCTGTGCCAGCTGAGGCTACAGGGCGGTGACAGTGGAAAAGTTGTCCCGGGGCCAAGCAAAAGAAAGAGTTGCAACTGAGCTCCTGTTCTGAAAAAGGGTGCTCGAAAGCAGCAAAAAGCAAGGCTAAGAGGATGACCTTCACCAGACAGCAGCCCACAGACCATGGTGTGCAGGGGGCAGGGGAGACTACCGATCCCAAGGGCCACTGTTGCTCCTTACTAGGAGGGTCTGCAGAGAGGTCACTGGACCCCTGGGGGTCCCAGGGAAATTACTGACACCTCGGGGGTTTTCATTATACAATGTGATCTGCCTTCTCTCTCAAAGTTCTCTAGGGAGTCAGAGATCATGCGATTTCAAAGGCCAGCCCCTATCCTCCAAAAGCAGGCTTTGCTGGAAAATAGCATGGGATTTGGAGGGAGAAAGAAAGACTTGAGTTTGAACTGATCACACTGCTCCTTACTCACTGAGCATCTTTGGCCAAATGTTTTACCTCTCATAGCTTCCATTCCACATCTGTTTTTAAATGGACATAATAATACCTAACCAGCAAAACTGTCATGGGAAGTAGGGTTATTTACTGAAGGACACAATATAATGCCCCACTCTCTGTGGGCACTCAGCACATGATAGTTCTGACCCCTTGTCTTCCTGTTTTTTATTGATCCATTTTAGATGCTCCCCACTTGGCTTTATAGCATAACTGTAAAACAGACCAGGATGTTCCCAGGATGTAAGGCCTGTTTGCTGTGCTCCCTGTGATGAGAACTTATCCAGATTGGTGGATGCTCCATGGAATGAGGCAGTGGTGGAGAAGGGGATGGATTCCACTGTGGTGAGCGATGACTGCCCCCCCCACTCACCCAACAAAGCATCCCTAGGAAAGGCCCACTCCAGTTATTGTCACAAGAGTCCTCAACAGCAAGGTCAGTTTGAGACACAGGAAGGCTGTCATCATCTGGAGCTGCCTTCCCCAGAGAACCTCTCCAAGCAAGTAACCTCCTTCTCCTCAACTCAAGGCAAAGGGGAAGGGCAACTCAAGGGCACCATTCTCATCCTACTGAGAGAAAACTGATGTCTGCCAAGGGAAAGTGACTACTTAACATATTTTAGCTAGTAAGAAGCAAGAGCGACTAAATAAAGTTGATTCTTATTATTCATGGTAGTTGTGATCTAGAAAGACACCTGAATTAGAAAAGACTGAACGATCACTCTAGAGGAAATGAGGGTTAGGTCCCTGTGAGCCTCTTTTCTGTGAATGAATCAATCCCTAACCCTGTTTTATGTGTGTTTCTATTTAACATCTTATGTAATATATGTTGCTGACTCGTTAAGACTGAACTCATGCCCAACAGCGCCATAACTCATACCAGAACAAGGCTTATCCAATACATGAAGTTTTTCCATATGGCTCCTCACAGCCTTCGTGTGCTTAGGAGCATGAAAGAGCACTTGAGCACTACATTTGAGGGCCATTTTAAACAGCACAATCACCAAGGAAAGTCAGGGGTGCAAAATGTGACAGTAAATAGACTATGGAAAGGATAGTCATAAGAGCTGAAACAAGAAGGCAAAGGATCATCTTGTTCAACCTCAATTAAAACATACACATTGGACAGCTCAATCTTCCCCTGCTCTGTGTATGTCCACAAATGATCACCAAAGTACTGTGGTACTGATTTGGGAGTTACAAATGAATTTTAGCAAGCAGGCAAATTTGCAAACATAATGAGAATCAACTGTAATTTATTAACCACACCAAGACATCTTTATGAGCGAAAAGAGTTGCTATTAACAATTACACCAGGACAACCGGTGTAAACTGGAAGTGTCCCAAGCAAATCGGGATGTATGATCACCCTAATTTTAGCCTTTGAGAGCCCTTTAAGAATCTGATGAAAGCCATGATCGCACGCATTCTTTGCAGGCAATCCCAAAGAAATCACAGACCTGTAGGTTCCTCAGGTTACACATCTCAGCCTGAGAGAGCAATTAAAAAGAATAACATACAAACTGCAGTATGGTAAAGGTATGTCTAAAACTTGAGGCTGAAGTAAGGATGGGATGAGCTTAAGTAGGGGAGCTCTCTTCGGGGACCCCAGGCATTCATAGACAAAATCACTATTGACATACATTTGTCTATCAGGGCACTTTCTCTTTGTCCTAGATATAAAATCATTCTAAATTTGAATTCAGACACCAAGAATCTAGACAGGGAAGGGAATGAAAATAAGCCATGGGGAATCCGGAGAGCTCGACATGAGTGTGCTCAAAGCCTACCCATTATCCCCGGCGAAAGACTCCATCATTGGTACTAACACAGAAGCTCAGGCATGGAAAGTGTCTGCAGCAGAAGGGGGGCAGCCAGGAGCTAGTTTGCACTTACTTAGTAAAGCACACAAAGTGAATGCCCCCCATCACCTGGGACCAGGAACCAAGGGCCACCAAAATGTTAAACGACATCCCACCCCACCCCCAATACCTCACCTCCAGGGAGGAAAAAGAAAGAACCAGAGATAGCTCTGAAAATAGCTCTGAAAATTGACAATTCCCGTGTGATGGATTAGATCCCTATGGGTTGATGGGGGCTGAGGGCTGCTATCTTTAATCCCTGACCACACTCCTGCCCCCTTTGCTTACCTCCTCACTTGGGAGAGCACAGCTGCCCAGATGTGTGTTTCCCATTAACTCCACTGGCTCAAGCCTGGGATGAAGGAGACATTTTCATGCCAAATTAAAAACGACTTGGAAATGTGCATTGTGCTGGGAGAATTGGCCTTTTCAAAGGGGTATAAAGCTGATTTCATCACCCTGCCTGCAGACAGGCTATCAAAGCATCCTGCCCCTGTGAAGCAGGCAGGCCACCTCTGCTCTTTCCCCTTTACAGACTGTGTTAGCATCTCCATTATTTACCCCCAGGGTGGGATAAAGGCACCATGCAAAGGCTAAGATCTTTAAACTGCCTTGAGTGCCCATTAAGCACATTAATAACATCCACCATCGTGAGTCTTACCAATATAATTTCCGACTTCAAGCCGGGCGTGAAAAAAAAAGGAAGTCAGCTGAGTTTATCAACCGAGGAGACCACCTTAAATTAGAAGAGATTACATGGCAATAGGGAAAGGAGAGAGGTAGCTGAGAAGACAGGGAACATTCTTGGCCATTATTTGGCTACTATTGACCCTCCCCCTGGCCCTCCCACTCCCTACCCTGCCTCCCACCCCAACCCCCACCCCAACGGGTCATTGGAGAGAATGGACTGAGCCCATCTTAAGAGCATTTCATCAGCAAACTGATGTTTCCATGCAGTTGGGAGGGCAGGGTCCCCACACTACAAGAAGTCATGGAAGGATCAATTTTAAAAGAAAAGGAGTGAATGCGGGTTGGGTGTGTGTCAGCCCTGGAATTACCAACTCTCACATGTGTGTGTTGGTCAAGCAGGTCAAGGGAAAGAGATTTTGAAAATAATAAGAGACACTACTTCCTGAAGGACTAGGTTCCAGGCAAGTCACAGGTCCGAACTCACCTCTTTTTCACAGCCCTCCGAGCCGGGTGTCAGTGTGTCCATCCCGCAGATGAGAAGACCGATGCTCAGAGAGGTCAAGAGGTCCATCCCGGGACCCACGGCTCTCTGTGGACAAGCTAAGATGAGAACTAAGATCTCCGTGGCTCTGAAGGATGTGTTCCTAACCTCTCCTCCGTTCTGCCTGATCTAATGTGGGAAAGTGTGTGTGTGGAATGGAGGGATGGAGGTTGGAGAGAGATCTGTTTATTTACTGCCTTGGAAAAGATAAAATATTAGAAAAGCCTGATCCACAGGCCCAGGACATGAGGCCTTGGGCCTCAGAACTGTAAAGGGTCAGAGGAGGGCCTAGCCAGCCGCCTCCTTCTCCCCTCCTCTCAAAGCCCAAAACCACAGGACACAGCCTGCCAGACTCCTCTCTTGCCTTCCTCATTAGCTGGGATTGGGACCAATTTGTGGATGCCTTTGGTGCCCTAAGGCAGCGTTTGAGTCATCTTCCCTGATGCTAAAGAAAAAAGAAAGGAGGAGACAGCCGTCCCCCAGGAGACTGGAGACGCCGGGCGAGAGGAGCAGTGATGGATGGAGGCCAGAAGGGAGAGGCCAGTGTCCGGAGGTCATCCTTAGTCTGGCTTTCTTTAACCTCACTCTTCCCTGGGGACCTGCTCCCCCATGAGATCATCTCCCATCCCTGACTTCAAAAAGATAGGCTGCCTTGGGGATAGGCCCTATTTTAAGGCTTGTTAACTTAAGGACTCCACACCCTTCCAGCTCCCTGGTCCTCCTCAGGCTCTAAGGAAAGAAGGCAGGTGGAACTCAGCAGGATTGGAGCCAGTAAGGAGGCGAGATCTCCTCATATTTACCCAGATGATGGGTTCCATTTGCTTCAGAACTTGACGAATGCCCAAGGGCCCGTGAGGCTGGAAGAGGAGCCAAGTGAGAAAGGCAGCACAGAATTAGCCGGAGGGAGGTGGCCTGGTGCAGAAATGCAGCTACACCACTTCTTGCAGCAGGAGTTTGGGGAAGCTCCATCTCCTCTCGGAGGCCCATTTTCATGACATCTTATAGGAGGAATAGCATCAAAGTGGTTACGGGGGTTTGGAAGTTGGAACGAACCAAATGTTAGCTGTTGCCGTCATTAACATTCAACTAAAATGATGTGAAGGAGGACCATCTGAAGCACCTCACTGGGGTGGATCAGAAACACTGGACAGAAACACTGGACCCCACAGCGTCGTTTCACCTGGAGCTCCCGAGAACCCTAAGACAGTTAGTATTAGGTCTCTTCTACTGGTGGGGAAAGCGGTGCTGAGCCAGGGTGAGCACTCTGTCCCATATCAGACAACAAAGGAGGTGGCAAAGGGGAAATCGGAGCACAGTTGTGTCTGCCTGCAATGAAGACACAGGATTGTCCCCTACGCCACACACACCCCAAAAAGGGGGTGGGGAGGTCGGGGAATCAATATGAACCGTGCCACAAAGGGAGGGTCCAGACGCAGAGGGTGGAGTCCATTGACTGTGGACTTCCCTCGAGTCAGGCACACAGTGCTAGCATCAGCATGCATCCTGGCATGACAACAGAGAACAAAATAGACGGGGCTGGCGCGTGGTCTGCCACTCAAGGTCAGAGGCATACTCGTGCTGTTGGGCTGTAAGTGAGCACTGTTCATGCATCCACTCCCCATGTCTTAAGGGCCTACTATGGACCAAATCCAGAAGATGCAACCGTTACCCTCACGGTCTTGGACATTTCACACCGTTCTGTCATTCTCCCCCCAACTGCCTCACACCAGTATAAAGGATCCCCAGCAGCTCCTCGCTACTCATCACATTCTCTGAAGCTCAAAGAAACATGGTTTAGAAACTCAACCCAGGACACTCTCCCCAAACAGACACCAGAGCCTCTTTCTATTGCCATTTGATATCCATGCATAGACTTAAATACTCTCCACATTGCTCTCTATATCTGTATCGGGACAGTAGTCATCCCTGCGGAATGCTTTCCCATACCACAGAGGGTGTGTTAGCTTCACAGCAACCCTGTGAGGTTTGAGGAGTACAGGATGTGATCCTGCTCAGCATGTTAGGGACCTGAGGTCCTTGGATTTCCAGGTAGTGACCTGCTCCAGGCAATACAGCTAGTTAGTGCCAGACACCAGGTGGCCTTCTCATCCCTCCTTCTAATCTACTTTCGCTGGGAATGGTTGTTTTCAGGGAGACTTAACAAAAGCTGAATTCTTAGGACAGTGTTGGTTTGACTTTCCTCCCCCACCGGTAGATCTGTCATTGAGCCTGTCCCACTGGCCAACTCCTGCAATGACCTTCATGAACAGCGAAAATGCCCATCGTAATAAGTGAGGGTCAAGGTCATTCTTCTGTTCGGTGTACAAACTGTTATGTGTTTTAAGGGAAATTGGCAGTATCAAAATTACCAATGCATGAACGCTTAGATTCAACAATTCACTTCTAGGAATCTATCCTAAAGAAATATTCACATGAATAAAGCAGAGGACATGTATCAAAGCTGTTCCATTGCAGCTTTGTCTAGAATAGCAAAAAAGAAATGGGAAAAAACCCAAATGCTCCTTATTAGTAAAACATTGTTTTTTCTAATCGTGATACCTCATGGAAGAGCATACAGCCATTAAAAAGAATGAGCTCTTCTGATGGTAGAATCATGGACATACATCCATGTTGCTAAATAAATAAATATATCCATGGTGCAAAACAACATGAGCAATAGGATCAAACACTTTAAAAAAAAAAAAAAGGAAAAGAAAGGGGGAAAAAAGTAACTCAGATTGAGGCCCATCCTTTGGGCCTCAAGTAGAGGCCTAGGCTGTCCTGGGCCTGTGATTTCAGGTAAGGTGAAGCAAGGAGAATGGGCTGTGAGAGGTGCCTTGTGCTCTTCTTTTCTGAACATTATTAAAATTCAATTTTGAAATTTCTGGTCTTTATGATATCTTGAGAGGCCTATAAAAGATGCCAGCAGGTGTAGGTTACAAAACTACTGTTGTGATTATCCTGCCCAATAACTGAATTGTTGCCGCCCCATACCTCCACTTGAACACAAGAGTATATACTATATATTGTATGACTACCATGTACGCATACCACGGAGGGAAGAATATACACCATCAAACCGTCAACACGCTGGCCACTCGAGGAACAGGTGGGGGAGACTTTCATGGTTTTACTTTTTATACTTCTGAATTATTTTATTTTCTCACAAGATGTTATCTCGTCGCTTTTAAATTTAAAAAAAAATTTTAAGGTGAAAAAATTCATTTAGGCATAATAGAAGAAAATAAGAAAACAAGCAAACAAACGAAAACATTAGACACAATAATTGCCTCCAAGTTGGAAAAACTCAACCGGGCCTCTCGCCATCCAAACCTCACCAAAATAGCAATCTGGCCCAGTGATACCTCACAAAGCAGGTTAGTGGGGAGGAGAGTGGGGGATTAGTCTGTTTTGTTTCTAATCTGGAACGGTGCCTGACCCATATGAGGCACTCTATAAAAAATTACCGAATGTGAAATGAATGGAGAAGAACTCAGGTATACACAGAAAGTCGATTTTATCTGATTTAAACGATTGAGATTAGCAGACTGAACTGTGATCAAATATCGGCACTCGTGAGCACAGGTAACGTTGGTCTGCAATTAACATAGCAAATGTTAACCTACCTGTAACCACTGGTAAATTGCTTTTACACATTCAGTCATCAAATATCTATTAAAGCCCCTAGAATCAGCCTTTGCCCTAAGGGGCTTCAATCAAGCTATACTAGCAGACCTATAAATCCAGTGCTAGGGAATTCTATTTGTTCGCAGAAATAGTCCCGGGCAGAGATGTAATCTTGGTTGTGACCTCATCTGCCATAACTGTGTGACCTTCTCTGGTGCCTCACCTTGCTGAGCCGTAAATGGTGGGGCTTGAGCTAGAAAAAAATGTCATTCTGCTCTCAAGAATAGGTTCTCAGAAGTCCAGGAGCCCTGGACCCTCGTTTGAGACACCTCCGCTAAATGTCGCTCTCAGATCCCTTCAGCTCAAAACTGTTGATTCTGAGCCTGTTGAGTGAACTTTGTCCTCACAGTATCACCAGTGTCCTAAGACCAGCAAGTCTTCAGACTTTAGACTTTAGTCTTTAGGCTTCCATCTGGTTCCAACCCCAGCTTCCCCACTTATCCACTGGGTGACCTTGAACAAGTTAGTGAATCTGTCTCAGCCTCCGGTTCCTCTTACATAACCTAGACACAGTAATAGCACCTACCTCGCCTTCGGCACATGGGAAACCCTCCACCCGGTGCCAGGAACAGGGAGGTGTTGTAGAAATGGTAGTTCTTCTTAATGAGTGAGAGAGGATAAAGAGACAAGGATTCTGGTTGTAGGAGGGGACACTGAACTGAGGGTCAGCAAAGCAAGGGTGATTTTGAGAGCATCCTCTCAGGAACTGTAGTCACTGTTTCCTCCCTGGGCTAGGGGCCAGGGGAGGGCAGGAGGCCTGAAGGAGCTTCCCCCAGACTGACTTCTCCTCTGATCACCTTGTATTCCTCTCTGGTGCCCACCCCCATGCATTGAATCCATTCCCCTGAACTCCTGTGTTGCAACAGTGTATCAAAATCAATACTGCCCTTGTTAGGAATTCCCATCTGCGTAAGGCAGTCTGAGGCCCTCCCAAATCCCAAACCAAAGCCTGACTGTGAAGGAAGGTCACTCAGGAATAGACCAAAAAAAAAGACTATTTCCCAATAGTTTTATAACCTTGGGGTCCTAGGCTAGGAAAGCAAGCTGACAACAGAAAGTGTGCAGAGGTGTGATGACCAAGTCACCAGCTCTAAGCTCTGGGAACCCCCAAACCTGCTTTAGAGCGTTGCCCCTCCCACCCATGCATCTACCCTCACAATTTCATATTGCATCTAACTTACCCTGCAAGGAAATGGGTGCATCGGGACTCAGGCGGCTTGGGAGCGTTTGTAAAGACGAGATCCACGATCTTTTTGCTCTGTTTGTTTTAATTTTCCCGAGCAGCTCAGATCTAACATGAAAAGTGTAATAAACTGGGAGTATCAGTGTTCGCTGAAAATATCACTTCGCAAGTGAAAATATATCCAAACAGCCAGTTGTAGTTTGAGAGGCTCAGCCTCCTCAAAAATGCAGCTGTCACCAAAAATATATTGGAAATCTGTCTCCCTCTCTCTGTCCCTCCCTCCCTCTCTCAATCTCTCTCTCCTTCCCTTCTTCTAGCTCTCCCTCTGTCTAGCAATTTAGCTTTAATTGCCCTGTCAACTCTAAAGGCTGCTAATTGACGCCTTTTATTCTGCGTTACAACTCCTGGGGAAGCAAGGAGCTCCCGGGCCCCCAGAGCTGCGATCGGCCGATTTGGCACGCCTGTCTCCCTGCGGATTGAATATGGGTGCTTCCAGCGCTGGGGGCAGGCGTGGGGGAGTCGCGCAGGCGGGGAGGGGGCTGGGCAGGGGTTGGAGCGTCTATTTTTAGTGAGGGTTTTATAGAGTGGATCCCTGTGGCTTGGCTCCACACTGAAATATTGTCCTCGGCTCAATGACATAAACACAGGGCAACTTGGAGACCTTGGCGCCAGCCCTGGCCGGAGCCTGTGAATGGGCAGAACGCGATGGGAGCGAGAAGCCTACTGTAATTACAAATAAATCCGCCCCCCCCCTCCGCCCCCGGCTCTCCGGGCTCACTTAATACCGCAAAAAGCCTCCGCTTTTGTGTAAAGAAGATGAACTGAAGTCACTGAAAGATCCACCAAGAGGCAGCTAATGGAATAATGACTTGGGGAAGCTCAGGTTGAAAAGAAGGGGCATTCGAGAATTAATTAAACAGAAGAGGTCATCAGTGTAGACCGGGCAAAGTATGGAAGAAGGCTCCTTGGGCTCCTGGAGGAAATCCAGCGCGTTGTTCCCTCGGAGAGCATCGAGCATTCAGACCCGGCCCTGTCCATGAGAAATTGGAACTGATAAATTGGAACCAATTAGCACAAGGTCTCAAAATGATTCTTTGGAATGTCCCATGCCAGGCTGGATGAAGCCCGTGGCTCTGGACCGCCTCAGACACGGAGCCACACTTTCCAAAGTATATTTAAATATAGCCTTGCTTCCCTCCAAATGTAATCCCAACCCTCATTTTTATCCCTGGAAGCTTCGGGGGGCGTGAGGGTGGGGGTGGGGAGTGCAGGGTGAGGTGGGATTTTCAGAGCCCCCCCCTCCCCACTCCCACAACCCTGTAAACAAATAAAAGATTACACCAAATTCCATTTGAAGTTGTCAGTCCCAGAATGGAACTTTTATCCCATTATGAATTTCATGGGTGAGACCGGTCCGCCTTTGAATGCGGCTGACACCTCCATTGAAAGCCCTAATTGCAGTTGTAGGAATTGACTGCAGACACCACACTGTACACACCACGGCATTCCTGTGAAGAAAGAGCATCCTATGAGAGCAGCCCCAGGCCTCCCCTCAGGGCCGGAGGACTGTCAAGGTTTCACTTAAACTTTAAACCAAAGTTGCCCTATCGAAGGGCCAGGTGCTAATTTGGGATTTTGAGGTCGGGCAGATTTGCCTTGGCTAACAGGGCTGTTACTATACTCAGGGGGCTGGCTGCAGTCAAGCTTCGGCCTCAGAGTCCACCAGGAAGGGAGGATTTCAATCCATATGGACCCCTGAAGGACTGCTTTTATTTTCAGATGAACTTCCTCTGAGCCTCAAAGTGTCCAGTGCTTGGCAGAGTGACGGAAGAGGGTCGGAAGAGAGAATGGAGAAATGTGCTTTGCACCAAGCTACTGGCCCACCGGAGTCAAGAAAGAGGCCTGCCCACAGTACCCCCCCCCCGGGGGGAGGGCTTCTTGCTTCAATCTGGGTCCGATGTCCCCTAATGGGGACCAAGCTAAGGAAAGATTGCACATGGTGGAGACTGTTTACAAAGCTCTTCTACTCTTCCCAAGCTGGACACCAAAGATTTTTTATTATTATTATGGTAAAATAGACATCATGTAAAAATCCCCATTTTAACCATTATAAATGTGCAATTCGGTGGCATCAGGTACATTCCCATTGTGCCACCATCACCACCACCCATCTCCAGAACTTTCTCATCTTCCCAAACTGAAACTCTGTACGGGTTCAACACTCCCCATTCCCCAGCCCCCAGCCCTTGGCAGCCAGCCTGCACCTTCCTGATTCTATGAATGTGATTACTCTGAGTCCCTCATAGAAGTGGAATCATACAGTCTTTATCCTTTTGTGAGTGGCTTATTTCACTAAGCACGTCTTCAAGGTTCATCCATGCTATCACACGTGTCAGGATTTCCTTCCTTCTTAAGGCTGAGTAATACTCCATTGTGCATATCTACCACATCGTGCTCATCTGCCAAACACTTGAACTGTTTCCACCTTTGGCTATGGTGAATAACGCTGCTGTGAACATGAGTGTTCAAATATCTGTTCAAGTCCCTGCTTTCAGTTCTTTAAGGTATAAACCTTAGGGAAATTGTTGGATCATACGGTCAATCTATATTTTATTTTTTACCACCTTGTTTGTTTGTTTTTTTTATGGTGGCTGCACTGTTTCCCACCAGAAGTACACAAGGGGGGGTTCCAATTTTTCCACATCTTCATCAACACTTGCTACTTTTTTTAATAGCAACCATTCTCTTGGATATGACGTGGCATCTCGCTGTGCTGTTGGACACCAAAAATTTTATTTATTTATTTATTTATTTTTTATTCTTATGTTAATCCCCATACATTACATCATTAGTTTTAGAAGAAGTGTTCCATGATTCATTGTTCGTGCATAACACCCAGTGCTCCATGCAGAACGTGCCCTCCTCAATACCCACCACCAGGCTAACCCATCCTCCCACCCCCCTTCCCTCTAGAACCCTGTTAGTTTTTCAGAGTCCATCGTCTCTCATGGTTCGTCTACCCCTCCGATTTCCCCCGCTTCATTCTTCCCCTCCCGCTACCTTCTTCTTCTTTTTTTTTTCTTAACATA